>NC_091950.1:0-196745 GCF_031021105.1 Erythrolamprus reginae | reverse complement strand
GGCCAAGGGGCTCTTCTGGCCACAGCCGGACACCCTCCTCCTCCTCCTCCACCAGACGGATCCCCTGCCAGCATAGACCTCAGAAGGGGGGGGGGGCTTCAGACCCCCGGAAGTGCCCCGTGAATCAGAGGTTCCGTTCCTGGGGCCTGGGAGGGGATGGCCCCCGCTTGGAGGATGCCTGGCCTGGAGGAGCTCCCAGGGCCCCCAGGGCCGGTCCAGCAGAAGGGGCCACGCCAGGTACTACTCCTGCGCCCTGCCCCTCCCCGGCCGTGCAGCCTGGGAGGCCAGTGGAGGTGGGGGCCAGGGCTGCCCCCCTCTCGTCCTCCCGGGGCCAGAGCCTGCCTTCCTGCTGACCAGTGGCTCCTGTCCAGCGGGGTCTCTGTGTTCGGCCAGCAGGCAGAGGCTGGGACGGGGGGGAGGGGGGCAGAGGCGCTGGGGGTCTCCTCCCCCCTCCCACCCCGGCTCTATGAGCAGGGCCTTCTCCCAGGGGCCTCGGGCTGGCAGAGAAGGGCGCTCCCCTCGCCTCCCAGAAGCTGGGACCCCCCCGCCTGACCCCCCTCCGCCCAGCGGCACAAGCAGCCCCTCCCCTCGCCCCCCCCGTCCCTGCCCACAGCCCCCCCTGCCCCCTCCACAGCGCCCGCTCGTCTCCCGGCCGGACCTTTGGCTGGACACGCGGCCGCCCCGTCCCGAGGCCCCAGGCTCTGACCCCCCCCCCCCCAAAGGCCGGCAAGCTCTGCGCGGAAGCCCCCGGGCCCGATCCCCGACAGCCCCCCCCCAGGGCCCCCCCTCCCCGCTCGGGCCTGCCGCTCCCCCCTCCCCCCAAGGCCGGTCCGGGAAGGGGGGGCGGGGCGAGGGAGCGGCAGGTGCAGCGGCCCGAGAGCGCAGCCCCCCCCCTCCGGCCCAGCCGCCCCGCCCGCCGCTCCCCGCATTGGCGCCGCAGTCACCGGGCGGGCCTCCCCTCCCCCTCCCCTGGGGACGCCGGGCCCCTCCCCGTCCGAGCGGGAGAGCCGTGGGGGGCGCGGGGGGGGGCGCACTGACCTTCGCGGCTCCTTCGCATCGCGCACCTGCCCTCGCCCGCCTCCGCCGCCCAGTCAGCCCCCCCGCCGAGGAGGGGCGAGCGCCGTGGGCGGGGCTTGTGCGGGTCCGGCGGGCGCAGAACGGAAGGGAGGCTCGGCCCGGATTGGCTGCCGCGAACGCCGCCGAGCACCGGCTCCTCCCCTCGACGCCCTGCTCATTTGCATGTTTAAAGCGGCCGCGGCCCCGTTTGTCAGGGCGGCCGCTGCGCAGTGGGACCCTGGCGGGCGCCGAGATGTCCCGAGCGGAGGAAGGAGCGCGGCCCCCAGAGCGCATGCGCGGCCGGGCGTCCCTGAGGACGCGGCTCCCGAAAGGCCCCGGGCGCCCCGCACCCACCTCCCGCCGCCCTCCAGGGCCGCTGCCGCCGCGCTCCTCGGGGCGGGAGGGGGGACCCGCAGGGGAAGGGCCGCCAACACCCGCCCCCCCGGCCCTGGTCACCTCCCCGGAGAGGCTTCCCAAAGCGCCTCTTTCCCAGGCAGTTGCCATGACAACAGGCCTGCTCCATCCCTTCATCGCGCCCCCGTGCGGCCAATGGCGACGGAGCCGGCTGGTTTGGGGAGGGGGCGCGGGCGGGAGCAAGAAGGCGACCCCTCTGCCCGGTGCCCCGTCCAGCCCTGCCTTTGGGGGGGGGCGCATTGAAGCCCCTTGGCAGCAGTGTGCAGGGTCTGTCAAGTGGGGGCCCCTGTGTGATGGGCGGGGGGAAGAGAGACTGAGGAGACAGGCTGAGCTACACACTTCTTTTATTGGTTTCATAGAGTTCAACACAGGTGTGCATTTGTGTGTACACACATAATCGTTGTGTATCGCAGGGTTAACTGTGTATAATGGCTACAACGAGGGGGGAGGCCGGGGAGAAGGGACCCCCAGGTGGCCAGCCCCCCTCCCCCCCGATACTTCTAGACACACGGATCATGCGGATACAAAAGGGGGGTCAGGGGGGGAGGCCAGGCCCCCCTATAAATTATAAACCTTCCATGGGGGAACAGTCTGCGTGGGGGGGGGGGATTTTCTAGAAAACAAAATATAAAAGGCATTAAAAAAACCCACATCTCCGTCCTTAGAAAACGAAAGACTTAGTGTCACATCACAAGGGGCTCGGTCCCCCCAACTTTCCTTCAATTGTTAAAAGGAGGGGGGGCCTTCCAGAGCTGCCCAAAGCCGCTCCCCCCCCCCCGAGAAGGAGGAGGTGCCACAGGCTGATTGGGCCTTTGGGGCCAGCCCCCCCCAAGGCTGTGAACGTAAAAAAGAGTAGAAGAAGAGGGGGGTGGAGTGGGGGGCTGGGGAAGAGCCACACCCAAGGCCCCTCCCCCCCAAGCCCCTCCTCCGGCTTCTCCCCTGGGGAGGGAAGAGGGGGCGCAGTGCAAGACGCCCTGGCTGGACCCTGTGCTGCCCAGAGACAAAGGAAGCGCTGCCCCGGGGGGGGGGGGAGCTGTGGTGGTGAACATGCAAAGGAAGCAGACAAATGGGGGGGGGACACACAGGGGGGCTGGTGCAATTCCCAAAGCGTCTCTGGTGACCCCCCCACGGAAGTCAGGCAGGCAGGCAGGCGGGGGGTGGGTGGGGGGGTGGGGCGTCTGCTTTGGCATGAAGCACAGGGCCTTGGGAGGGGGGGGGGCTCCTCTCCCCGCCCCAGCTGGACCATCGTGGCGGTGGGAGTGGGGGGTCCGGGTCAGAACTCCACTTTGCAGGCCGGGAAGGTCTCGTCCTGCATGGCCACAGTGCTGTTGCTGCCCAGGACGGTCACTCCCAGCGCCTGCTGCCGCCACAGGGTCTCCGTGTACCACTCGTGCATCACCAGCGAGTCGAAGGTCGGGATGAGGGTCACCTGGGGAAGGAGGGGGGGCTTTACTGCTTGGAGGAGGAGTGCAGCCCCCCCCCTCTGACCCTCTGGGCTGCCCACTGGGCAGGAGAGGGATTATTCTGTCTCCCATCGTGTCTTGGGGGGGGGGCGGGGTTCTTGGGGGGGGGCAGGAGTTGGTTCTTCTAAATCCCCCCCCGCCCCCCACCAGGGTAGGAAATTCAACAGGGGGAAGGAAGCCTGCCAGCCCTGCCGTTGAAGGGTGGGGGCCCTGGGGAGCCCCCAGAGGGCAGGGCCAGGGCAAGAGGATTTGGGGGGGAGGGGACCGGGCAGGGACGGGGGTGGGGGGGCTTCACCCTACCTGGCTGTCGTGGGCCCAGTGCTGCTTTCCGGCCAGCAGGGCGTCCAGGATGGCCCTCAGGACGCTCTCCTTCAGGTGGTCCTCCCCACTGATGACGTAGCACTGGGAGCGCAGGCAGCGGAAGAACTCCTCGTCCACCTTCTGGGCACTGGCGAGCCCGGCAGGTAGGCCAGCTCCAGGTACACGGGGCCGCGGGCAGGACGGGCCGGGCCCCTGCGAAGAGGGAGAAGAGGTGGCTGGGGGGCAGAGGTCCAGAGGCCCCTCCCCCCCTTCCTCAGCCCTCCCGCCCCTCTGAGCAGGAAAGCCAGCAATGCCCGGCCAGAGTCCAGAGGGGGGAGGGCCCTGCCCAGGGCATGGGGGGTGGGGGGGCTGAGGGCTCTGGTGCCTCCCAATCCACACAGTGCAGGGCCCCAATTCCAGAGGGAGGGAGAGCAGTCTGAGGGGCCCCCTCCCCCGGGCCGGGCCGCCTGGCATCAAGGGTGGGGCGGGGCACCTGCTCCGTGTCGGGGAGGGCGACGCTTACCTGCCGGGGTGACTCTTCCTCCTCCTCCTCCTGCCCCCAGGAGGGGCCGGGCACTGGCGCTCCGTTGGCCGAAGGCCAGCCGGTTGTCCCCGCTGGCGCGAGAGTTTGGGGGTTCGCTCCTGCCGGGGGCTGACAGCCGGGCCCTCTCCCCCAGGCTGGCCGAGGAAGGCTTCCCCCGGGCGTGGGGGCCTGTGGCTCTGAGGTCCTCTGCTTTGGGAGGGGCCGAAGCCCCACGCGAAGGGGCCCGCTTGGCTTTGGCCGCCTTCTCTCTCGGGGTCCACCATGCAGATGCCCGGCTGGCAGGCAGAGGGCAGGGGTCTTTCAGGACGGAGGGGAGTGGGTCGCGGGCCTGGCCAGGCTCTCGGGGTCATCGTCCGAGTCCAGCCCGCCATCGGCCGTGAGGGAGGGGCACTCTTCCATGGCAGGCGGGACGTCCGAGTCGGAGAGGGTGGGAGCGATTCGCTGAAGGAGGTCGGAGGCGTCTCGTCCAGCAGAGGGTGGGACCGGCGGGCGCGGGGGCCCTTCCTGTGTGACGGGGCTTGGCCAGTTCCTGGGAGAAGTCGCTGCTGTTGGACGCGTCCCGGGGGGCTGAACCTGTCCGACTTGGGGTGCTCGAACTCGCACGGGGAGACCAGGCAGAGGTCCACGTCGTGGGGGGAATCCGAGCGCCGGCCAGACCTGGGCAGGACCCGGCCGTCCAGGCGCTGCGGGTGACAGGAGAGGATGGGCAGGGACATCCCGCTCTTCCCCAAGGTGGGCTCGGGGTCTGGGGTGAGCCCCCCGGCCTGCATGCCCTCGCCCTCCTCCTGGGGGAACTCGCTGACGGGCGGCAGGAGCTGCTCGAAGGAGATGGAGAGGGACTCGTCCACCTCGGTGGGAGTGCGGGGAGCCCACCTCGGCCGGCAGGGACGGGGTGGTCAGCGTGGGGGAGACGTCGTGCAGATCCTCCCGGAAGAGGCTTGGGGAGAGGCAGCTGGGGGGCTTCTCCTGGAGGAGCTGGAGTTGTCCTGGGAGGCTCGGGGGCCGGGCAGGGGGCCATCGGGCCTCCAGGGTTGGCGAGGGCCACGGGCCCCTCTTCCTCCTCCCCCTCCTCCATGGCCACGTCCTCCACGGGGGAGTGGGGGGGGGAAGGCGTGCGCCCCGCGCTGGCCGGGGACATCATCTCCAGGGTCTTCTCTCAGAGCTGCCGCCGGCGTCCTCCGCGTCCGGGCCGTGGCTGAGTCGCGGCTGGAGGTCGGTCGGGGACAGTTCCAGGTTGATGCTTTGGTCGCTCTTGGGGGTCTTGACCAAGCGGCGACGGGGGCCCGACCCACTTGAGAGGCGAGCCAGCTTCCAGATGCCGGAAGGGCTGAGGGCTCTCGGGGCCGTTGCGGGCAGGGCTCTGGGCCATCCCTGGGGCAGTCCACGCTGCCCAGTGGGGAAGGCCTCCGTTGGCTCTCGGCCGTGGCAACGGGCTCCCCCGGCCCCTGCCCCGCTCTGCCCGCCGGGCGAGGGGGCCCGCGCAGCTTCTCCTGAGCGGGCTGTCTCTCTGAGGACGAGGAGGCCTTGGGGGGCTTCCCGGGGGCCCTCCTTCAGCAGCAAGCGGCTCTTGGGCCTCTCGGGCTCCTTCTTGGGAGCGGAGGCGGCCTTCTTGAAGGTGGCCCCTCCTCTGGTGTGGGGCCTCTTCACCTCTGCGCTCGGCATCCTCCCTCGGAGCTCCCTCGCGGGGGCCTTGGCCGCCTTGTCCTCCGGCCTGCCCTCCTTCTTGGCCGGCTCCCTCCTGGGCGGGCGGCCCTCTTTCCTGGCCCCCCCCTCCTTCTCCTGGGGGGCCTCTTCCTTCGGCTGCGGCGCCTTCTTTCCCTCCCTCCGGGCCGGCACCTTCTCCCTGGGCTGCTTGGGCCGGGCGTCCTGCCTGCCCTTCTCCACCGAGGGCTCTGTCTTGGGCTGGGCCCCCCTGGCCCTCTCCTCCTCCAGGCTGCTGCTGCCCTTGGAGGCCTGGCTGTGGGCCCTGGGCCGGTCCCTGGCCCCGGCCGGCCTGGGCTCCTTCTTCTCCTTGGGCTCGGCCAGGCTGAGCCGAGAGCCGGACTGGAGGCTCTCCTGGCTCTCGGCCCTCCTCGGCTTGGCCTGGGGGGGCGGCCAGAAGGTCCAGGCTCTCCCGAGTGACCACGGGGTGCCTGAGGAAGTCCAGGTGCTTGACCCTCTCCAGCCCTTCCAGGATCCTGGCCTGGGGGGTGCAGCCGGGGAACAGGACCCGGACGATCTTCTCGGCGGGGCTGGCCGGGTGCCAGACCAGGAGGGCGCAGACGGAGGTCAGGCACTGCAGGGGCAGCTCCGAGGGGCCCGCAGGGTGGCCGTTCCCGCACCACTGCTGCATGAGGAAGTCCAGCTCCTGGCTGCCCTTCACCGGGTGCAGCACGTACATCTCCAGCCGCCCCACCCCCATCTTCTGGAACAGGATGGCGGGCTCCGTCCGGGCGGCAGCCTCCCTGCACAGCGGCTGCGGCCGGATGCCCAGCCGGTGCAGGTAGCGCAGCGTCCAGCTGGCCTCGTCGCAGCTCCTCAGGACGCCCGAGTCCCCCTCAATCTCCCTCAGCTTCTCCGAGGCGTTGAGGAAGACCACACCCAGCTCCGGAGAGATGAGCCTCCGGCCCCAGTCGCCCGCTTGGCAGGGGGGCCCCTCCTCCGCCTCGGCCAGCTTCCGCTGGAGCAGGCTGTTCAGGCCGGGCAGGCTGTCGGTGCCCACGTGGGTCACCAGGACGGAGTCGACGCGGTCCAGGTGGCGCACCAGCTTCCAGAAGGAGGAGCGGGGGTTGGAGCCCCCGTTGACCAGGAGGTTGAAGCCGTTGACGGCGAAGAAGGCGGAGTCGCCCCGCCCCCCAGGGAAGACGTAGCAGCAGGGCCTGGAGAGCTTCAGGAAGCCCACGGTGCTGGGGGGCTCCAGCAGGTCGAAGGGGGAGGGGGGCTCCAGGGACTCCGCCAGGTACTCCACGAACTCCTGCAGGCCCTCCGTCGCGGGCAGCACCCGGCCGGGGTTGAAGCGCAGGTCGATGAAGTCCAGGAGGTTGGGCTGGCTCAGCCGGGGGTCCCCCCACTCCCCAAAGTCCGGGCAGACGACGGTCAGGCTGGCTCTGGCGGAGGGGTCGGCCGAGCTCAGCAGCTCCCCCACCTGCAAGGGGAGGGGGAGGGAGAGGGAGGGGCAGTCAGGGCAGAAGGGAGCCCCCCCTCTCTCCTCTCAGCAGCGCCTGCTCCTCACACAACCAATGCGGGAAGCCCGGTGCCCCCCCTCTCCCTCTGCCCCACTCACTGGGGGGAGGGAGCTCTGTTGTGCTTTGGGACACCGGGCGGGGCAGGGGGGTCTGGGACAGGCACCCGGGGCGCTCGTGACCCCCCACCCACCCACCCCCCTGCGCTCTCTCTTCAGGGGGCTCGGCCTCAGTCGTCCCGGCCTTCCCTACTGCCCACGCCTCCATGCTTCCCAGCCTGTGCCGCTCGGGTGGCGGGTGGGCCATGGGTCCCTGCAGGGGGAGCTAGGAGGGAGCCCCCCCCGCCCTGCACTTCTGAATCCTCCGGTTTCAGCCCCTCGGTGTGCCCTCTTCACCGCAGGGACGGAGTGCGGAGGCCTTGGGCAGCATGGAGAGACCCCCCCCCCGCCCCGTCCAGTGCCCGGGAGGGGCCAGAGCCGCACCTCTTTGTCCGCAAAGACCTGGATGAAGTCTCTCAGGGAGAAGGACCCCGCCTGCAGCACCAGCTCCCCCGTCTCCTCCATGCAGGGGCCGGCGAAGATCAGCAGCTTGTGGCGCGAGGGGTCCGTGATCAGGTTGCGGAGCTGCAGGGGGGCAGGAAGGAAGGGGGCGAGCGGAGAAGCCCCCCCCCCAACCGAAGGTCTCAGCCAGAGCAGCCAGGCCCTTCTTCTGGGGGGCCTGGGGGGGGGGGGTCTCTCGAGCAAGCGCTCCGTCTGTAGGGGTGGGGGACGCCAGCCTTCCCCGGGGAGGGGGGAGTTGCAAGGCTCTTCCCCACACTTAAGAGGGGCCGGGCAGGAGAGAGAAGGACGGGGGGGGTGGCCCAAGGGAGGCCGTGGGGGGGGGGGGTCCTCATGTCTCAGAGGCAGCAGAAGAGGGCTGGGCCCGGGGCCCCTCCAGCCTGAGCTATGACCCAGGAAGGCTCTGGCCGGCTGCTCACCTCGTCACAGATGGACTTGTCCGAAGGGTTCAGCAACACCAGGGTTTCCAGCACATCCCCACGGTGGTGGAGGGCACGCTGACCTGTGGGGGGAGGAGGAGGAGGAGGAGGGAAGTGGCCTGGCCGAGGAGAGCCCCCCTCCCCCCCATCCAAAAGGAAGGAGGTCGGCAGCTGGACCCCCTGGGCCCCCACCCAGCAGGTGGCTCTGCTCAGCTCCCACACCGAGGTTGTTTGGGCTGTTTTGCTCTTGTTCAACACCAAAGGCCCCACTTGCCCCCCCCAGGCCCCCCCCCCAGCACAGACCACCGGGCCGGCTGTCCCGAGGAGGAGGGGGGAGGGCGCCCCTCCTTCCTCTGCACAGCCCCCTTGGCAGGCAGGTGGGGCCGACATGGGGCCGGATCCCTCGAAAGGTTTCCCACGCCCACACGGCCCCAACTCCTGCACGGCCCCTGACCCGCCCACTGCCCCAGCGGAGCCAGCGCCCAAGGGAGGGCCAGGGGCCACTCAGGGTGAGGGGGGGCGGGAGAAGCGGGGGGAGTCTTCATGCTCTCAATTGAGCTCACTCCCCACACCCTTTCTGACCCCTTGTGGAATCCCCCCCTTTGGCTCCGTTAAGGATATTGGGGACCCTGGTGGCCATTTCCCCCTGGTCTCAAACCCAAGTGGAGGCGACTGTAGCTTTAAGGAAGAGAAAGAAGGGGGGGGAGAAAACGCTGAGAGAATCTCTCCCCCCTCTTCTCTTCCCCCTCCTTTCTTTCCTTCTTTCTTTCCTTCTTTCTTTCTTTCCTTCTCCCCCTTTAAGCCTCTGTTTTGATTTGTAGCCGTGTGTCCATTTGCACCAGTGTCCGCATGGCCCCTTATTCAATCCAGATCCTGTTTCCTTTTCCGGAAGGAGAGAGGCCCCCTAGAGCTAAGGACAGTGGTTGTGGGTCGGAAGGGTCCTGGGGGTCTCCTAGTCCAACCCCACTGCAGGCCAGCGGTTTCCCAACATCTTAAACACTCCCAGTGCTGGGGCATTATTCTGGAGGCAGGCAGTTCCACTGACCGTCAGGAATTCCCTCCTTAGTTCTGAGTGGCTCTTCTCCTCCATTAGCCCCCCCTCCCGTTGCTTCTCGTCCTGCGCTTTGGGGAAGGGCCTGGCTCCCCCACTCTTCTTTGGGGCCACCCAGAGAGAGACGCTGCAAGGCTGCCCCCGTGCCTCCCCTGGTCCTTCGTGTCCGCAGACTGGCCATCGCTCTTTATAGGCGTTGTGTCTTTTGAGAAGGGAGGGGGCAGCCATGGGCCCCGGGGGGGGGGAGATCGGGGCTCCTGCCTGGGCAGAGGGAGGGACTCGCAGACCCCCGGGGCCCCTCCCAGCTCGGCTGCTCTGAATCCCCCAGTCAGGGGGGTGGGGGGGCAGGAACCCCGAGGAAGAGCAGCCGCTGCCCAGCCGTTTCCTCCCTTACCTTTCACTATGTCCGAAAAAGTGGCCGAGTGGCGGGAGACGAAGAGCTTGAGCTGCTGGTCGAGGTTGCAGGCGGTCAGGTCGATGTCCCAGGAACAGATCCCTGCCAGAGGGGGGAGGGGGCGGAGTCATTGCGTGGCCGGTCCCTCCGGCTGGGGCCGCGCTCCCCTTTCCCTGGAGTGGGCCTGTGGGGCCTTCACAACCCTGTTGGGTGAATGGCCTTCCCCCCCCCCCCCCCCAATTCCAGGGAAATGAGCTTACCTGGAGGGCTCAGAGGAGGGCCAGCGACCGGCGGGCGGGCAAGCGTCCAACCCCAGCAGGCCAATCCAAGGAGCCGTGTCGCTGGGCCCCGACCACCATCATCCCTTTCCCCCTCCCTGGGCCTTCCGGACCCCCCCCCCCCATTGCTCTCTCCCAGGCTCTGCCCCCCCCAACAACTCCACAGAGGCCTTCGCCCTGCCCAGAAGCAGAGGAGGGGGGGCTGCTGCTTCCCCCCAGGCCCAGACTTCCAGCCCCTGCCCCACCCCCCCAGCTGCGGCCCAGGCCCACCCCCCCCCCGGAAGGCCAGGATGGCCGCTCTGGTTCTCAGGGGGCCTTGGCTGAAGCCGGGCACGACTGGTCAAGACCACCGAGCTGCTCGGGCAGAAGGGAGCCAGCCCTCCAGGGCCCCAACATCGGAGGAGCTCACCCCCCCCCCGGAAAGGAAGCAGCCTACCCAGCCCCACCCCAATGCACCCCCTACCCCCCCACCCCGTCTCCGCCCCACACAGCCTCACAGAGTGACAATGACACAAAGGCGAGAGCCCCCACCACCACAAAGGTTGGAAGGAAGGTTTCAAGAGAACCAGCTAAAGGTTGGGGAAGCCGTCAATCACCGGGACCCTTATCAAATAGAAGAGGGGCCAGAGGAGGTGCTGAGCCAGCCAAGGGGACGGAGGCCAGAGACGTTGTGGTGGTGGGGGGGGGGGTTTGCCAGGGAAATATGGGCAAAGGAGATGACGTGTGTGCCTCCACTGGAGAACCCCACTCGTTCCAGGCCCAGGTTCTCCTGGAGGACCCACTCTTCCCCCTAGGAAGCCACCTGGAAGCAAGGGACGCCTGCAAACCAGCAGGAAATGAAAGCTTGGCATTTGGGTGGGGGGAGGGGGAGGGGGAGGGGGAGGGGGAGGAGGAGGGTCGCTGCCGAAGGAAGAAGGGAACGCTTCCACTTAAGAACTTTTCTAGATAAGAACCCAGTGCTCAAGATTTTTTTGCCTCTTCTCAAGAACCCGAGGCCAGAAAAGTTTCCTAGGAAATTTGAGAGCGGCACGAAGGCCCGGCCAGTTTCCTTCCATTCCGCCTTTAATCCCGGCCATCTCGGGCTTTTCTGGACAGCCAGTGGAGCCTTTCGGTGGTGCTTAAGGAGGCTTTGGCAGCCCAGAGCGAACGGAGCGTTTTCCTTTCTCTGGGCGCTTGGAGAGGGAATGAACCACTTCGCCCTGGTGATACGGCCTCTCTGGACTTCAGCAAAGCCTTTGATACGGTTCCACATAAAGAGCTGATGGATAAATTAGTGAAGGTTGGACTTAATCCCTGGATAGTTCAGTGGATTTGCAGCTGGCTGAAGCGTAGACATCAGAGAGTTATTGTGAATGGCGAGTATTCTGAGCAGAGACAGGTTACAAGCGGTGTGCCACAAGGGTCTGTTCTGGGTCCTATTCTTTTTAATATGTTTGTGAGAGACATAGGGGAAGGTTTGGTAGGGAAGGTTTGCCTATTTGCCCATGACTCTAAAGTGTGCAGTAGGGTTGATATTCCTGGAGGGGTCTGTAATATGGCAAATGATTTAGCTTTACTAGATAAATGGTCAAAGCAATGGAAACTGCAGTTGAATGTTTCCAAATGTAAAATAATGCACTTGGGGAAAAGGAATCCTCAATCTGAGTACAGCGTTCCGGTTCGAACTTCGCGAATAGCCTATACCACGGTTTTTCAAAAAATATTAATTAAAAAATACTTTGCGGTTTTTTTCCTATACCACGGTTTTTCCCACCCTATGACGTCATATGTCATCGCAAAACTAATAATTTTTGCAAATAAATAACAACAAAAATAATTATTGTTAATAAATAATTATGTTTATAAATATCAGGATCACTAAGTGTCTTATTCAATGGTGAGAACCAGTAATAATGGTGAGTAAATGGTTGCTAAGCGAATGGGAAATGGTAATTTAGGGGTTTAAAGTGTGAAGGGAAGGCTTGGGATACTGTCCATAGCCAAAAATAGTGTATTTACTTCCGCATCTCTACTTCGCGGAAATTCGACTTTCATGGGGGGTCTCGGAACGCATCCCCCGTGGAAATCGAGGGAACCCTGTATTGCATTGGCAGTTCTGTGTTAGCAAAAACTTCAGAAGAGAAGGATTTAGGGGTCGTGGTTTCTGACAGTCTCAAAATGGGTGAACAGTACAGTCGAGCAGTAGGGAAAGCAAGTAGAATGCTTGGCTGCATAGCTAGAGGTATAACAAGCAGGAAGAGGGAGATGGTGGTCCCGCTGTATAGAGCGCTGGTCAGACCCCATTGGGAATAATGCTGTGTCCAGTTATGGAGACCTCACCTACAAAAAGATATTGACAAAATTGAACGGGTCCAAAGACGGGCTACAAGAATGGTGGAAGGTCTTAAGCATAAAACGTATCAGGAAAGACTTCATGGACTCAATCTGTATAGTCTGGAG
Organism: Erythrolamprus reginae; assembly: GCF_031021105.1. Lineage (NCBI taxonomy): Eukaryota > Metazoa > Chordata > Lepidosauria > Squamata > Dipsadidae > Erythrolamprus > Erythrolamprus reginae. The sequence continues at coordinate 184,669 of NC_091950.1, read as the reverse complement.
GACAGAAGGAAAAGGGGGGACATGATCGAAACATTTAAATATATTAAAGGGTTAAATAAGGTCCAGGAGGGAAGTGTTTTTAATAGGAAAGTGAACACAAGAACAAGGGGACACAATCTGAAGTTAGTTGGGGGAAAGATCAGAAGCAACGTGAGAAAATATTATTTGACTGAAAGAGTAGTAGATGCTTGGAACAAACTTCCAGCAGAGGTGGTTCGTAAATCCACAGTCACTGATTTTAAACCTGCCTGGGATAATCATAGATCCACCCTAAGATAAAACACAGGAAACAGTATAAGGGCAGAGGAGATGGACCAGGAGGCCTTTTTCTGCCCTCCGTCTTCTAGGTTTCTATCCCACCTGGGACTTGCAGCTCCGTCCCATGCTCGTCGGAGGGAGAGAAAGAGCAAGCGAGAGGCAGGTGTGCGCACATCCCATGGGACTGGCTCAGTTGGAAACATGGATGCCTCCCTCCTCCTCCTCGCAGGCAGGACTGCGTTTCCAAAGGCCGCCCCAGAGGCAGAGGGTCTTACTGGATGGAGTCTGTTGAGCGGAGGCTCCAGTGGTCACCACAGAGCGGGACGCGTAGCCCCAGAGCAGCCGGAGTTTTGGGAGGAGAAAGGAAGAGAGACGCCCGGAAGGAGAGCAGCAGGGGTCCTTCTCTCTCTCCCCCAAACCCCAGCCAGGGCAGTGGCTACTCTGCCCCCCCCTCCAATCCAGTCTCCCTGCCTTCCCCCCCCCCCGTGCCAGCATGCCTGGGAAGCCCCTCCCCTTTGGGAGTCACTCCGCCTGCACTCAGGGCTTGGCTCTCCCGGGCAGGAGCTGCTCTTTCTCCGGTGGTGGCCGGGGGAGAGAGAGAGAGAGAGAGCACGCAAGGACCAGCCGGCCCCTCCTCTGGGCTCTGCCTACCGCAATTGGAAGTGAGACCCTGCCTGCGAGGAGGGGGGGGGAGGGGGAGGCGGACGTTCCAGACCACAGGCACAGCCCAGAGGGGCTGAGCTGGTCCCGCTTCTCGCTTGCTCCCCCGGCCAACAGGGCCCCCCGCAAAAAGTGTGGCTCCCAACATGACCCCCCCTCTCCCCAGAAAGTGGGGGGGGGGTTGTTTTGGGGTGGGGCCTATTTCAAATGCATTTCCTGAAAAGCCCCGTTGGCCTCCTTACCAAGACCCAGATGAAAAAGAACCACAGCCCCCCACCCAATAGGAAAACCAAGTGAAACCAATGACCACAATCTCCGGAATGACCCCCCTTTGCCCCCTTTGCCCCTGCGGCCTCCTCGGGGGCTTCTCCTCCCCCACCCTACTTTCAACCACAGGCCACACAACCAATGACGCTGACCCACTTTGGGTGACGGAGCGTCCACCAGGACACAGGCAAGCCCCAGGGAGCCCTCGGAGTGGACAACCGCTCGGCCGGGAGGGCGTCTGGGGCTCCTGCCTGGGGTTGGACTACAAGGCCTCTGGGGCTCCCCCCGTGTGGCTTGCAATGGGAAGCAAAGGGCCTCCCTCCCTCCCTCCCTCCTGTGGCCCTGCCGGGGGCCTTTCCACCTCCTGGGCAGGGCTGACTTAAAAGCCCCGGTGGTGGGGGGGGGGAGGCTGCCTGTGGCCTCTCCAGGGCTTCTGAGGCCCCTTTGGAGGGGAGGGGGCTTCTGAGGCAAAACCCCCACCACCTCTCTTCTCAGACCAGCAGGAAAGGAACTGCTCTCTGACCAGGGGGGGGCAGAGGAGAAAAAGGGGGCCGTGTCCCCTCTCTGAGGGAGAAGGCCTGCACCATCACGCCCAGGCTGCCCTGTAGGCCCTGGGGAGCCCCCCAGCCAGACCCAGGGCCACTCGCTGTGGGCTCTCTGGCCATGGGAAAGGCTCTCCCAGGCCCCTCCGATGCCCGTGTGCTTTGGTAATGTGGCAGGGCCCAACCGTGGCCGCTCTACCCAGCGAGTGCCACCCTGAAGGCAAAGTCCAGCATCCGGAGAGCAGGGGGCCCAGCAGGCGCCCGTTCAGGACCCCCCGACTTCCTTCCGCCCACTTGAGAAGGCCTGGAAGGGAAGCGCGAAGGGCAGGGGGCCTGGTCATGGGGGTGTGTGTGTGTGCGGAAGAACTAGTCTGAGTGGTTAAATAAGGTCCAGGAGGGTTTAAGTGTTTTTAGTAGGAAAGTGAACCCAAGAACAAGGGGACACGATCTGAGGCGAGTTGGGGGAAAGATCAGAAGCAACGGGAGAAAATATTATTTGACTGAAAGAGTAGTAGATGCTTGGAACAAACTTCCAGCAGACATGGTTGGTCAATCCACAGTCACTGAATTTAAACATGCCTGGGATAAATATAGATAAAATACAGGAAGTAGCATCAGGGCAGACGAGATGGACCAGGGGGTCTTTTCCTGCCGTCCACCTTCTAGGTTTCTATGAGTGCTGCAGAACACAGGGCCCGATTCTGCACTGAGTGCCCACCAGAGCGGAAGCCCCCAAGGTCCAGCCACGTCATTCCAGCGGAATAGCACAAAGGGGCGAGTCCTGTCCCGGAGCCGAGCCCGGGCGGGAGGTGCTGGGGGTTGCCAGGATGGCCCCCGGCTGCCCCCTCCCTGCGTCCTCAGCCCCACTTTGGGAACACCGGAAAGGCGCCCCCCCTCCCTCAGGCACTTGCCAGAATAAAGCGGTGGGGGGTGTGTGGATTCATTAGATAAATAGTGAAAACTGGCTTCGGGTGTTGCCCAGGGCTCTTTGTCTGGGCTTGGACCAACCCCAGGGCCCATGGCCGGAGAGGAAGCAGCTCCTCAGGCCCCCTCAGCCCCAGGGCTCCGGGGTGGGGAGGGGTCAAAGGACAAAGAGCCTCAGGCAGACAGGGTCCATGCTGGCCTTTAAACGTACCTGCCGTGCCAAGGCCACCTCTGGACAGGACTGGACAGGTCAAGCACCGTCTTCTGGACTCGAGGTGGGATGAAACCACTGCTGATGATTTTTTTTAAATTTATTTATTTATTTATTTATTATTTAGATTTGTATGCTGCCCCTCTCCGCAGACTCGGGGCGGCTGATGCCACCCTCAGGGTCAAATTCTGGCAGGACACCAACCTGGGGTAGCCAAACACAGCCAAGCCGGACAAAAGAAGACCCCCCCCATACACGATGTCCATAGCCCAGGCAGAAGCCCAGAGAAGCATCCCTCATCGTCCAGCTGAGTCTGGGGCTACCAGGCGGCAGCGCCTTCGGGGCCTGCAATCCTGCCAGTCTCCACCAAGCAGCCCCCTACCCAGAAAGCAGGGGGTCCTGCAGAGGGGACCCTGGGGGCTGCCTGCACAGCAAACAAAGGCAAAAGAAAACCCAGGGGACGTTTGGCTCGAGGTCAGTCCACTGGGCCTGGGAGGGGCCAAGAAAGAGCCCCGCCCATTTCCGTGCTGGCAAAACCGTCTCTAAGTCCAGCCGAGCGGCTCATCCACGAAGCAAAGGAAACGGCGGCTGCAGGCAGGGAGGTCCTCACAGAGCGTTTCAAAAGCTGCAGGTGGACAATGCAACAGGAAGATGTTGCTGCAACACCCCACACGGCCACCTGCCTGTCACTCGGCCCCCCCAGCCCATTCATCCACTTGGCCCAAGGAGGGCAGCCCTGCGGTCCAAGGCCTCCTCCACCCCTGGCTGCTTGTGACAAAGCCCGTTTGCCAACCGAAGGGCAGAGAAGAACCCGGCTCCTCATTGGGAAGGGCAGCAGCGCCTTCCCTACGGCCCCTGGACTGTTTAATGACCCCTGCTGCTCCTCCGGACGTGGGAGGGCCAGAGTTTCCCAGCTGATGGCTGAAGGGTCAGCGCTCCACAGAGAGACTAAGCAGTTGGTGCCCAGGGAAGCCGCTCGCTCCCACAGCCCCTCCACTGTACAAGTGGGCCCTGTTTTTCCTTCTGGGGCTGCAGGGTCTTTTGGTTTAATTGGGGCGGGGGGGGGGCGTTCGGAGGGCTTTAGCCGCCTGGCTGTTTCTGACACAGGGCTGTGTTGGGCGGGGGGGGGGGGGTCCTCACACCTGGACGATGCTTCTGGTGGCGTGTCCAGGGGAACACCATGGTTTTCCGGAGGGGGCATTACGGATGCAACGGTCAGTCCCGAGAGGGGCGACTCCAGGGGCCTCCCTACAATTTGTGAGCACACTTGCCCAGGAAATGTAGAGGCCGAGGGAGGGGGGGGGGCATGATTTCAGCCCCAACGCCCCCGGTCACCTCCAAGGGGGTCGTGTGCTGGTGCGGCTGGGGGAGCCTTAAAGGGGGGCTGTGACATCGAACGAAGAAGCCCCCGTTTCACCATTTCCTGTTTTTAGCTCCTTGGTTTTCTGCAGGGGTTGCAGTGGGGGGAGAATGATGCACGCACACACACACACACACACACACACACACCGAGGGGGTCCAGGCCTTTTGGCAACCTCTTTCGCTTCCCCTGCGTCCCTCTGGATCAAGGGACAGCAACGATGGCGCTTGGACTTCTGTGCTGTCCAGCCCCTCTCTGAGGAGCTCACGGGGGTCAGCACGTTGCCCCCAATAACCGGGGCCCTTCCACCAACCTCAGAAGGAGGGAGGGAAGCTGAGGCCACTTTGAGCCTGGACAGGTCTGAACCCCCAAACGTTGCAGGCATCCGCAGGGGCCCCCCCCCAGCTCTGCACCCTCCCCTCTGCGCCACGGGGGAGGCCGTGCTTGCATATTTGGGGGGGGTTGGGCCCCCTGCTTTTCACCTGCCACTGTCCCTCCTGGCTGGGCCACCAAGACTCCTCTTGACCGAATGCCTGGGGGGCCCATGGAGGAAGGCCTGGGGGACAGGAGAGAGGGGAGCCCCCGTGGCCCCAGGGACAGAGGGGGGGGCTGCTTTCCACCACCGTTAAGGGAACAGTGGGGGGGATTTCAGAGACAAAGGACCCAAACCAGGAGCCCTGAATGAAGAGAGGGCCTGGAGAGAAATGGAGCCGCTCGGGACCCCGTATCTCCAAACAAGGCCATGCCCGCTCAAGGCAGCCCCCCCAGCCCCCTGCCCGGCTTAGCAGAGCTGGCCCACCAGACCGGGCCTGGCGAGGCTCCTGCCTCCAGCCACAAACACCCACCGTGAGCCCAGGAGGCTGGACGAGGGGAGCAGCCTTCGAGGCCCAGGGGACCCTCCCCCCTCCCCTGGCTCTGCTTGGGCGCTTGGCCCCTGGCCTGGATCAGTCCCAGCAGTGTTCTCGGAGGGCTTTCGGAGGGTCCGGAGCCGAGAGAGGCGGCCTGGCCCACGGTCACCCGGCTAGCCTTGTGCCTCCGGGGGGGGGGGGGCTGGGACTCTCCCCCTCCCCCTCCTGGTTTCTGGCCCCGCCTTCCTCATCTCCTCCGGCAAGGATTACTGAACGTAGCCCATGCTTCCCTGCAGAACCATCTCCTCGCAGAGGGGGGGGCTGCACAAGGGCCCAGAAAGCACCAGGGCCTTTTCCACCTCTTCTGCTCCTCCTGCGGCCTCTGCACTGGGCAGGGGAGAGGGGCCAGCGGGGCCAATGGGGTCAGGACCCACCCCTCCCCCTCCAGAAGACAGGCCAGCCCCACTTTCTCTCTCTCCCCACACGTAAGGGAGCGTGGCCCCTGCGGGGGCTCTTTGCCTAGGATTCTGATGCCCGCCTGCCTTGCACACACACACCCCCGTCCAAAGGCTCTGGGCCTCCTCCTCCACCACAGGGCAGGTCCAGGGTACGGAGTCCTGTGGTGGTGGCCCCAAAGGCATTCGGAATAACAGGCCCACCCAACGCCAGCCTCCAAATTGAGACCCATGCCTTCGAGCAGGAGCCCCACATCAGCTGCTTTGGGGGAGGCGATGCAGACACCCCCCCCCCCCGAAGAACCTGCTTGGAGCCCTGCAAGAAGACCTCCCTGCCTGAGCCACCCCACTGCAAGGGGTCCCACTAGCCTTGGCACAAGTAGAATTGAATGGAATTCTCCAGTGGGCAAGTGTGAGTGGACACACACAAGGGATTTGCCTTTGGTGCAGACGCTGCTCTCGGGGGACATGAAAGACGACGCTGGTCAAGAATCGTTGAGCCACAACATTGATGGCCACAGGGCACAAATAAGCGATCAGGAATCAATATTAATATAAGTGGTAAGGAAAGAAGCCACGAGTTACAGCCCTACGGTCATAGGTGGGAGGGGCGGGTGATGGGACCCATGAGAAGACTAAGAGTAGTGGCCACGCAGCCTCAGGGAGGAGACGGTGTTTGGGGGGAGACTGCCCCTGTGCCTAGTTGTCTTGGTGTGCAGTGTTGTTTTGAGGGTCGGAGGTGGAACAGTTTGTGTCCAGGATGCGAGGGGCAGTCTACGGGTCCTCAATGGAAGACAGGTGGGCAGCCAGTCCTGATCCTCCTCCTCCGAAGTCTCTGTCGGTCCTGTTGGGTTGCAGAACCGAACCAGACAGTGATGGAGGTGCAGGTGACGGACTCAACGGTTCCTCTATAGGATCAGCAGCTCCTGGGGCAGTTTGAGCTTCCTGAGCTGGCGCAGAAGGAACATTCTTCGTGGTGCTTTTTTGATGACCATTAAAGGTCTTGAGATGTGACAGAACCTAGAAATCTGAAGCTCTCTCCTGTTGACACTGTGTTGTCTAGTATTGTGAGAGGTGGGAGGGTTTCTCCTGACGTCTACCACCATTTCTATAGTTTTGAGTTCCAAATTATTCCGGCCGTACCATGAGGCTAGTTGTCCAACCTCCCATCTGTATGCGGATTCATCATCGTCTCGAATGAGACCAGTCACTGCTCCATCACCTGCAAACTCCAGCACTTTCACAGATGGGTCGCTAGAGATGCAGGCATTGGTGTATATAGAGAGAGAAAAGGAGGGGCGAGAGTAGGCAGCCTTCGGGGGGTGGGGGCTGTGCTAATTGTACAGGTATATAAGGTGATTCTGCTTAGCTTCACCTGCTGCTTCCTGTCTGTTAGGAAGCCTGTGGTCCACTTACAATTGTGTTCAGGTACCTCTAGCTGATTTAGCTTGGTTAAGAGAATGTCCGGTATGATGGTACAGTGGTACCACTACTTAAGAACTTCATTCGTTCCGTGACCAGGTCCTTAAGTAGAAAGGTTTGTAAGTAGAAGCAATTTTTCCCGTAGGAATCAATGTAAAAGCAAATAATGTGTGCAAACCCATTAATAAATAAAAGCTCGGAATTTGGACGGGAGGAGGAGGAAGAAGAAGAGGAGGAGGACAGTCGCTGCCGAAGGAAGAAGGCTACAGAGAAGACAAGGAGGTTGCTGAGAGGCTAAACGGCTTCTTTGCCTCCGTTTTCACTCGGGAGGATAGGGAGCATTTGCCTGCCGCTGAGTTAGTTTTCCCAGGGAGGGAATTAGAAGAATTAACCCAGATAGAGATAAACAAGGAAGATGTTCTTGCATGCCTCTCTAAACTAAATGCATCCACCCTAGAGTAGTTCTCAAGGAACTCAAGTGTGAAATTGCTGAACTTCTGGCTAAAATATATAATCTTTCTCTAAGATCCGGCACTGTACCTGAGGATTGGAGGGAGGCAAATGTAACCCTGATCTTCATGAAAGGATCCAGAGGTGATCCAGGAAACTATAGACCAGTCAGTTTAACCTCAGTTCCAGGCAAAGTGATGGAAACCATTGTTAAAGATAAAATTACTGGGCACATAGAAAAACAGGCATTGCTGAAAGAAAATCAACATGGTTTCTGCAAAGGCAAATCATGTCTCACTAACTTGTGAGAATTCTTTCAGGGTGTAAATAAACACACAGATAAAGGGGACCCGGTTGATATTGTATATCTTGGCTTTCAAAAGGCCTTTGACAAAGTCCCTCACGAAAGGCTCCTATAAAACCTCTTCAGCCATGGAATTAGAGGTCAGCTCTTGTCCTGGATTGGTAACTGGCTAAATTGTAGGAAGCAAAGGGTGGCAATAGATGGACCATTCTCTGGATGGAAAGAAGTGAGAAGTGGTGTACCCCAAGGTTCAGTTTTGGGACCTTTACTTTTTAATTTATTCATTAAAGATCTGGATGTAGAAGTAAATAGTGAAGTAGCAAAGTTTGCTGACCACACTAAATTGTTCTGGTTAGTGAAAAGTGAAACTGATTGTCGTGAGCTCCAGAAGGATCTCTCGAAATTGAGTGAGTGGGCAACAAAGTGGCAAATGCATTTTAACCTAAGCAAGGGCATATAAGGGAAAGAACCCCAATTATACCTACCAACTGATGGGGACCAAGCTTTCTGAGAAAGGGATCTTGGGGTTTTGGTGGACAGCTCAAGGAAGAGGTCAACCCAGTGCACAGCAGCATTAAAAAGAAGCAAATTCCATGCTTGACACCATTAGGAAGGGAATCGAAAATAAGTCGGCAAGTGTTGTGTTGCCTCTGTACCAATCGATGGTGAGACCCCACTTGGAGTCCTGTGTCCAGTTCTGGTCACTGCACCTCAAGGAGGATAGAATGGAACTGGAAACGGTGCAACAAAGGGCCACAAGAATGGTCAAGGGAATGGAGCCCCTCCCTTGTGAAACCAGGTTGCAAGGCCTTGGTCTCTTCAGCCGTGAGAGACGGAAGCGTTGAAGGGGGGGCTTGATGGAAGGGGATAAAATCCTGCATGGGACAGAAAAGGTGGATGGAGAAAAATTCTCTTCTCTACCACACAACACTAGGACGAGGGGACCCTCCCTGAAGCTCAGAGGTAAGAGAGTGAGGACAAATCAAGGGAGATATTTCTTCTTCACCCAGAGGGTCTTTGGTTGATGGAATCCCCTTCCAGAAGAGGCCGTGACAGCTGTCAGCCTGGAGAGCTTCAAGGCAGGATGAGACAGATTCATGGATGCCAAGTGTATCATAGGTGGTGGTTGAAACAGTTGTGCATGTGCCACCTCTATGTTGGTTGAGGCAGGCAAGGTTCCCTTGTGATTCCTCCTTTGTTGGGGGTCAAGGGAAAGGGGGGGCCTCGCCCTCTCTTTCTGCTCAAGATCCCCATGGACAATTGGGGGGCCACCGTGTGACACAGAAGGCTGGACTCCATGGGCTTGGGCCTGAGTCAGCAGGGCTCTTCGAAGGTTCCCTTATGTTCTGAGGGGAGCGGAATCAAAACAATCCAAAACTTTAAGGCTTAAAAAAACCCGGGGACTCTGAGGTGGTGAGAAGGAGCGTGCGCCCCCCATACACCCGGCGTGAGGCTGCCTCCCCTACACTGCCCCACAGAGAGAAACCCAGGCGGGTGAGAGGAGGGAGCCTCCCGCTCCTTTGACCAAAGGGCAGTGGCTGCTGCTCCCTGCGTCCCCTTCCTTCCCATGCTGAAGGGCTCCCTCTCCTCTCGCTCGCTCGCTTTGTGGCCGGTGCCTTTCCTTCACGGTGGTGACTCCTCAGTTGGGCTGAAGGTCAGTTAATGTGGCTGGGGCGAAGAGCCCTCTTTTGCCTTTCCACACCCAGACGCTCCGGGAGGCAACCTCGTGCCAGGTGGGTGGGAGGCAGCACGAAGGAGTCACCACAGGGAAGTGGCTCATTCCCTCTCCGAGCGCCCAGAGAAAGGAAAACGCTCCGTTCGCTCTGGGCTGCCAAAGCCTCCTTAAGCGCCACCGAAAGGCTCCTCTGGCAGCCCAGAAAAGCCCACGATGGCCGGGATTAAAGGGGGAAGGGCAGGAAACTGGCCGGGCCTTCGTGCTGCTCTCAAATTTCCTAGGAAGTTTCCCCAGGCTCGGGTTCTTAAGTAGAAAATGGTTCTTAAGTAGAGGCAAAAAAATCTTGAACCCTCGGTTCTTATCTAGAACAGTTCTTAAGTGGAGGCGTTGTTGACTAGAAGTACTACTGAATGGAATAGAATAGAATTCTATTGGCCAAGTGTGACTGGACACACAAGGGATTTGTCTTTGGTGCAGATGCTCTCAGCGTACATAAAAGAAAAAGAGACATTGGTCAAGAATCATGTGGTACAACACTTAATTATAGTCATAGGGGTCAAATAAGCAATGAAGAAACAATATTAATAAAAATCTTAGGATACAAGCAACAAGTGACAGTCACACAGTCCTAAGAGGGAGGAAAAGGATGATAGGAACGAGGAAAAAAAACTAGTAGAATAGAAGTGAAGATTTAGTAAAAAGTCTGACAGTGTTGAGGGAATTATTTGTTTAGCAGAGTGATGGCGGTTCGGGAAACCGAAGGTGGGGGTGAAGGTGGGGGCCATCACAGACTTCTGAGCAAGGAGGGGCTGCCTTGTCCGGGCCTGGTGCTTCCGCCTGTGAGGGAGGGAAGGGCAGGGGGGTCGCCCCGGAGGAGAGGAGGGGGGCATCCCGCAGGCAGAGCGAGAGGCCCGGCCGGAGCAGCTGCCCAGGACAGGGATCAAAGAGCAGCTGTTGCCGCCTCCCAGCCTCCCCAGCTCCAGAGGCCTTTCAAGGGAGAGGAATGCAGGGCCTCTCTCGCAAGGGCCCCTCCCCTCCACCGCCACCCCCCCTCTGTCTGCCCTCACATGTCCTGATGCCTCCCACCACAGCTGCAGGGGGCCTGCACAGACCCCACCCTGGGCAAAGCAAGCAGGACCCACAGGTCTCGTCAGCCGCAAAGGAAGAGCCCGGCCCACCCAAGCCCAAAGGGGCCACGGAGCCACAACCGGCAAGAGGCCAGAGCACAAAGAGGTGCATCGCAACAGGTGCGCACCCGGCCTGGCTCCCTGCCGTCTCTCGCACCCGGCCTGCCAAGATGACTCAGGTGCACGGGGAGGGGGGGCAAAGCTCAGGAGCCTCCCTCCCTCCCTCCAGGGCAGGGAAGAAGCAATTGGGAGCAATTTGCTGCCTTGAAAAACCCTCCCGGAAGGGCAGGCGGGGTCCAGCTCTCCTCCAAGCCCCCACGGTTGGGGTTGTGCTGCTGGGCTGGGGGGGGGCTTCTCCTGCCTTCACACCGCTTCCAGGACAGGCCCCCGCCCCCCACAAAGGCCAAGGCCCGGGGCTGCCCCTTCCCCAAGCGCCAAGGGGGGGAGAGTCAACACAGGGCAAGGACAGCCCCCAACAGGCAGAAGAGCTAGGGGGGGCAGTGGGGGGTGGGGGGCTGTTCCCCAGAGGACCCCCCCCCTTTCAGACGCAATCTCTCCTCTTCCCGCCCAAAAAACCGCGGTTGCAAAGACTTTCTCTTCTTTAAAGAATGGGGGAAGGGACGGCGAATGGCCGACAAAGGCAACTCCTGCAGCCTTTCCAGAGGAAACGGGGGAGCTCAGGCCCCCCCACCCTCCAACCCCCCCAGGGCAGCCGGCCCTTGTGACATGATCCCCAGATCACACAGAGATGAGATCACGCGGTGGGGAAAGGCGGCCCTGACCTCAACTTCCTCCCGCGTCCACTGCTCTCGACTCTCTGCGTCCACCCGTTTCCTTGAAGGAAGCCCAGCTGGGCCTCCCGCCCGTCCTCCGGCCCCTCTTCCATCCCCGGCCTCTGCCTCCAGCCCAACTAGGGGGGAATGCCGGGGAGGGACTGGCCCAAATCCTGGGGGGAAGTTCAGGAAACAGGGGCTCTTTTCTGTTGGTCATTTAAGCCTGGGCTGGGCCCCCAATGGGCAGGGCCTCCCCAAGGCTCTCGTGCCCTCACGCCAGGCCTCGGGACCCTTCCCAGCCTGAGTGGCCACTTAATAGGGCAACGTTTCCAGACCCCTTCTCGAATGCAGCTCATGTGCCCTGAAGCCCCTCCGCCCCTCGGGTACCAAGACCACCGGCCCAGTGGGAAGAGCCCAGCGCCCTCCTCTGACCGCAACAGGAGGCCCCACGCCCCTCGGCCTTTGGGGATGAGGCAGCGGAGAGCCACGACTGGAGCCTGGTGCCCAAAGTGACCGGCTAGTCCCTCCAGCCCAGCCCCCAACTCCAGGCAAAGCCTCCAAAGTCAGGAAACCCAGAGGGGTCAAGGCACAGCCGGACTCTGCCCGCAGACGCTGCACCGCTCGCCCACACCCCCCCTCCCGCATGGCCCCCGGGACCCCCGCCCATCCCTCCTCAAAGGCCCCGTTGACCAATCCACCCACCACCACACAAAGGCAGCGCGGCAGCTTCTCCAGGCGGCCACTCCGCAAGGGAGGTGTCCCTCCCCCTCCCCCTCCCCCCCGGGCCCCTTCCCAGCCCCCCCGGCCCCCCCGCAGCAGCAGCAGCAGCCCCAGGGGCGGGAGGGGCCCCTCTTTCCCTTCCTGCGCCCCGCTCGGCCCCCAGCCCCGCCCATAAGCCCCCCCGCCTCTCCGCCCCCCCTGCCCGCCCGCCCGCCGCGCCCCTCCCCCCACTTCCGGCGCCCCCTCACCGGCTCTGACGGCCGCCAGCACCGCCCTGCGCAGCCCCGGCCGGCCGCCCCCGGCCCCGAAGACCACCAGCAGCGAGAAGCGGCCCGGGGTGGGCGCAGGCGGGGCGGGGGCCGCAGGCGCGAGGGGCCCCGTGGAGAGGCCGCCCCGGACGCCCCCACCGCCGCCTCCTCCTCCGGCCGCCACCGCCGCCGCCATCTTGGTTGGCGCCTCCGAGGCGTCCGTTGGCCCCGCCCACCCGCCGGGCCCCGCTTTCGCGCAGGCCCCGCCCCCTCCGCTGCCCCCCGCCAATCAGCGGGAGCGCCGGGGAAGGAGGCGGGGGAAAGGGCGCCCCTGAGCGTGGACAGAGCGCCGAGGGGCGGGAGTGGGGGCCTTGCACGTCCTCTAGGCCGCCCCTCCCGTCCCCGTGGCAGGCCGCCCCCCCCGCCTCGGCCGCGCCTCCCCTCTCTCCCCCGAGGGCTCCGGGGCCTTCTCTGCGGTGGCCTGACCGAAAGGCCCCCGAGGCTCCTGCCCAGCCCCCGGTCGCAGCGCAGGCAGCTCCCGCTGCGGCCCCAAAGGCAGCTGCCCCCCTCCCCACCCGGACAGGAGCTGCCCGACCCCCCTGGCGATCAAAGGCATCAGGCTTTTGGGGGGGGTCATGCTACTCCAGCGCCCGAGCCCCCACTGCCCCTGGGTCATGAACACAACCGGGAGAGTCTCCCCTCCCCACAACAAGACTTCACTGAAGACCGAGTGGGAAAAGCATTAGGTGACCTTACACCTTCTCTATCCGTCGGACCAGACGGTCCATGTGCTCCCTTCCCAAAGAAGCTCTCTCCTGCCATAGCTGGACCTTCAGAGCCAGCACCCTTCCTAAGCTCTGGTCCAAAGCAACGGTCATCCCCATCTTCAAAAAAGGAGACCCCTCTCTTGTCCATAACTACAGACCAATTTCACTACACTGCGTCCCATGTAAAGTTATGGAATCAATTGTAAACAAATCAATTACCCTCCACCTAGAAACTAATACTTTGCTCTCTAACAAACAATTTGGATTCAGAAAAAAACTATGCTGCAACCCGCAGTTCCTCCACTGCAAAAATATATGGACAACTCCTCTAGATCAAGGGAAATCTACAGATTCAATTTATATCGACTTCTGCAAAGCCTTTGATTCAGTGGTCCACGCAAACTACTCCTAAAACTCAAATCCTATGGCATCTCAGGATCCCTCCATAGCTGGATTAAAGCATTCCTGTCAAACAGACAACAAGTGGTCAAAATAGGAAGCACCCTGTCCACCCCCGTCCCAGTTATAAGCGGTGTTCCCCAAGGTCGTGTCCTGGGACCAACGCTCTTCATTCTCTACATCAATGACCTTTGTGATTACATCACAAGCAACTGTGTCCTCTTTGCCGATGATGTAAAACTCTTCAACACCAGTGATAACACAACTACCCTACAAAAAGACCTAGACTCAGTTTCTGATTGGTCCAACACATGGCAACTCCAAATCTCTACCAGCAAATGCTCTGTCCTACACATCGGGAAGAAGAATCAGAACTTCAAATGCAAACTGAATAAACAAATTATCACAGATAATCCCCACTTGGTCAAGGGCCTCGGGATACTAATAACTAAAGATCTAAGTGCCAAAGCCCACTGCAACAACATCGCCAAGAAGGCCTCAAGAGTTGTTAATCTAATCCTACGTAGCTTCTGCTCTGGAAATCTCACACTACTTACCAGAGCTTACAAAACTTTCGCCAGACCCATCCTCGAATACAGCTCATCTGTTTGGAACCCATATCGCATCTCAGACATTAACACCCTCGAAAATGTCCAGAGATACTTCACCAGAAGAGCCCTTCACTCCTCCACTTGAAACAGAAGACCCTATGAATCAAGACTTTCAATCCTGGGCCTAGAAAGTTTAGAACTACGATGCCTTAAACGTGATCTAAGTATTGCCCACAAGATCATATGCTGCAACGTCCTGCCTGTCAAAGACTACTTCAGCTTCAACCACAACAACACAAGAGCACGCAACAGATTCAAGCTTAATATTCACCGCTCCAAACTTGATTGTAAAAAATACGACTTCAGTAATCGGGTTGTCGAAGCGTGGAACTCATTACCGGACTCTGTAGTATCATCCCCTAACCCGCAACACTTTACCCTTAGACTGTCCACGGTTGACCTCTCCAGATTCCTAAGAGGTCAGTAAGAGGCGTACATAAGCGCACTAGAGTACCTTCCGGACCCTGTCCTATAGTCTCTCCTAGGAATAAATACATACATACATACATACATACATACATACATACATACATACATACATAAGACACCTTTGGCCACCGGATTAGACGGTCGAGAACAGAGGGGGTGGGCTTTCTTGGGTTTGCATGCCAAAAGGGGGGGTGTCCAGCCGCTCCCCCCCACGCGTGTGCATCCCCCCCAGGCTCCCCCCACCCCACCCGCTGGGCATACACAGAGAGAGGCCTTTCTGAAGCCTGGTAGGTGGGAAAAAATCCCCCAAGTGGCCAACGGGAGTTCGGGGAAGAGGCCCTGCAGCCCCAGAGGGATCAGGCCCCAGAAGGCACTCCCTGACTCTGTGGGGATTCTTCCCCAGCCCCCCAAAACCTCCCCCGTCAGCCTCTCCCCTTTTCTGAGGGGCCTGCACAAGAACCCACTGCCCGCTCTCCCACTGTCCTCCTTCACCTCCCCCTACCTGGCTTAGGTCCATCTCCAGGGCCACCCCTGCCCTCTGGGACACCCTTGGGCAAGTAGAAACCTAGAAGACTGAAGGCAGAAAAAGACCTCCTGGTCCATCTAGTCTGCCCTGATACTATTTCCTGTATTTTATCTTAGGATCGATCTATGTTTATCCCAGGCATGTTTAAATTCAGTTACTGTGGATTTACCAACCACGTCTGCTGGGAGTTTGTTCCAAGCATCTACAACTCTTTCTGTAAAATAATATTTTCTCACATGGCTTCTGATCTTTTCCCCAGCTAACTTCAGATTGTGTCCCCTTGTTCTTGGGTTCACTCTCCTATTAAAAACACTTCCCTCCTGAACCTTATTTAACCCTTTAACATATTTAAATGTTTCCATCATGTCCCCCCTTTTCCTTCTGTCCTCCAGACTCTACAGATTGAGTCCATGAAGTCTTTCCTGATACATTTTATGCTTAAGACCTTCCACCATTCTTGTAGCCCGTCTTTGGACCCGTTCAATTTTGTCAATATCTTTTTGTAGGTGAGGTCTCCAGAACTGGACACAGTATTATTCCAAATGTAGTCTCAACAGCGCTCCATACAGCAGGATCACAATCTCCCTCCTCCTGCTTGTTATACGTCTAGCTATGCAGCCAAGCATCCTACTTGCTTTTCCTACTGCCCAACCACACTGTTCGCCCATTTTGAGACTGTCAGAAATCACGACCCCTAAATCCTTCTCTTCTGAAGTTTTTGCTAACACAGAACTGCCAATGCAAGACTCAGATGGAGCATCCAGAAAAGCAAACGGCTTTAATATTTTTAGACGCAAAAAAAGCATTTGACAGTGTAGATTGGACTTTTATGAAAATACAATTAAATAAAATGAATTTTGGAACTAAATTTTTCAACATAATTGATGCTATTTATTCTACTCAAACAGCCAAAATTATTATTATTATTATTATTATTATTATTATTATTATTGTTATTATTTATTGGATTTGTATGCCGCCCCTCTCCGCAGACTCGGGGTGGCTAACAACAGTAACAAAACAGTATAATCCAATACTAAAAACAGTTAAAACCCATTATATAAAAACCAATCATACATACAGACATACCATGCGTAAAATTTTAAAGGCCTAGGGGGAAAGTGTATCTCAATTCCCCCATGCCTGGCGGCAGAGGTGGGTTTTAAGCAGCTTACGAAAGGCAAGGAGGGTGGGGGCAATTCTAATCTCTGGGGGCAGTTGGTTCCAGAGGGCCGGGGCCGCCACAGAGAAGGCTCTTCCCCTGGGTCTCGCCAAACGACATTGTTTAGTTGATGGGACCCGGAGAAGACCCACTCTGTGGGACCTAACTGGTCGCTGGGATTCGTGCAGCAGAAGATGGTCCCTGAGGTAATCTGGTCCGGTGCCATGAAGGGCTTTATAGGTCATAACCAACACTTTGAATTGTGACTGGAAACTGATTGGCAGCCAATGCAGACTGCGGAGTGTTGGTGTGACATGGGCATATTTAGAGGAGCCCATGATTTCTCTCGTAGCTGCATTCTGAACGATCTGAAGTTTCCAAACACTTTTCAAAGGTAGCCCCATGTAGAGAGTGTTACAGTAGTCGAGCCTCGAGGTGATGAGGGCATGAGTGACTGTGAGCAATGACTCCCGGTCCAAATAGGGCCGCAACTGGTGCACCAGGCGAACCTGGGCAAACGCCCCCCTTGCCACAGCTGAGAGATGGTATTCTAATGTGAGCTGTGGATCGAGGAGGACGCCCAAGTTGCGGACCCTCTCTGAGGGGGTCAATGACTCTCCCCCTAGGATAATGGACGGACAGATGGAATTGTCCTTGGGAGGCAGGACCCACAGCCACTCCGTCTTATCTGGGTTGAGTTTGAGTTTGTTGACACCCATCCAGGCCCCAACAGCCTCCAGGCACCGGCACATCACTTCCACTGCTTCGCTGACTGGACATGGGGTGGAGATGTAAAGCTGGGTATCATCTGCGTATTGATGATACCTCACCCCATGCCCTTGGATGATCCCACCCAGCGGTTTCATGTAGATATTAAATTAAATATTATCAATAATGATCAAACAGAAAAGTTTGAGATACAAAGAGGAGTCAGACAAGGCTGTCCTATTTCTCCACTATTATTTATCTTAACACTAGAAACCTTACTGACAAAGGTAAGAAAAGAAGAAAATATTAAAGGCTTAGAAATTTAAAAAGAAGCATACAAATTACAAGCCTTTGCAGACGATGTTGTCTTCATATTAGAAGACCCAATGGTCTCCATTTCAAAGTTAATAGACTTATTAGAAGAATATGGGAAAGTAGCAGGGCTGAAAGTCAATAAAAACAAGACACAAATATTAACTAAAAATATGACATATTCCCAGATAAAGCAATTAGAAACTAAATCAAACATGAAAATAACTAAGAAAGTAAAACATTTAGGTATTTGGATATCAGCAAAATCCATGTCATTAAAAGAAGACAATTACAATAAACTTTTAAAGCAAATCAAAAATGATTTAGTAATTTGGAAGAATTTGCAACTATCATTCTTAGGTAGAATTTCTACAATTAAGATGAATATTTTACCCAAAGTTTTATTTTTATTTCAAGTAATCCCGATAAATCCTGTAAAAGAATTCTTTAAAGAATTAACAAGAATAACAAAAAAAATTCATATGGCAAGATAAAAAAACCTGGAATAAATCAGTGTGCAATAGAAGATATAAAAGAAAGAGGGGGTCTCGCCTTTCCGAATTGGAAGTTATACTATCAAGCCGCTTCCTTAACTTGGATTGAAGAATGGCTCACTTTACAAAATAGAAGGTTATTAAATCTAGAAGGCCATGATTTAATGTTGGGATGGCACGCTTTCGTATGGTACGAAAAGTATAGAACACATTCCTACTTTAAGAGACATATAATTAGAAAGGCACTTATAGATGCGTGGACCGATATAAAGAAAGATTATTTTTTAGTTTTGCCAGATTGGATATCTCCTATAGAGGCCATAAGCCACCCAAATTTATTACAAGAGGGTGAGATCTGGAAATATAAGGACTTAGTAGATAATCAGTGGAATTTAAAAACGAACCAGGACTTGTTGGAGTCAGGTATTGTAATAGACTGGGGGCAATATGAGCAAATAAAGTCCAGGTTCCATAAAGATAAAATAACATATATACTTAGAAAGGATAATAACATCTTAGGCAAACTATTAACAACAAACCAAAGAAAGTTGATTGGAAAAACATAAAGTTCTTAAGACCCATCTCTGCCGTCAGGCATGGGGGAACTGAGACATCTCCCCCGGGCCTATACAGTTTATACATGGTATGTTTGTGTGTATGCTTGCTTTTAATAATGGGTTTTTTAGTGTTTTTTAAATTATTAGATTTGTTCTTACATTGTCTTTGTTATTGTTGTGAGCCACCGCGAGTCTACGGAGAGGGGCGGCATACAAATCTAATAAATAATAATAATAATAATAATAATAATAATAATAATAATATTTTAATTAATTGTAAAAATATGGAATGGACATTAAAGGATAATATGATTAGTTGGTGTAGAAATTTAAACAAAGAGATAGACTTAAATACTTGGGAAAAGGTATGGACATATAATTGGAAAATAACAAAGTCAACTTCCTTCAAAGAAAATCAAATTAAAATGTTCTATAGATGGCATCTGCCACCAAATAGAATTTCAAAAATGTTTCAAACTAATCCACGCAACTGTTGAAAATGTAAAGTAGAAATGGGTACTTACTACCATAGTTGGTGGACATGCCCAAAAGTAAAAGAATATTGGAACCTAAGAGAAAAACAGTTAAAAGAAATAACACAGCAAGAACTCAAGAAAACACCAGAACTCTTTTTATTAGGTATTTCAAATAAGAAATACAAAAAAGATATACATTATTTAATAACCCATATATTAGTAGCAGCTAGGATAGCCTTTGCTCAAAAATGGAAAGAAGCCGAGACCCCAAAAGAAACAGATATGCTTAAGAAAGTCTCCGAATGTGCTGAGCTTGATATGATGATGAGAAGGTTAAATAATCAAGAAGAATCAGAATTCTATGATGTTTGGCAAAAGGTAAATATCTGGTGGGATACAAAGAAAAAGAGATGACTTTACTGTTATATTATTTTTAATCATACCAGCACTTAGTAGTTATATTGTAGTAGATGATGATTATTCACAAATATAAATCGTAAACTCCTTCTTTCTTTTTTTCCTTCCTTTTTTCTTTATTTTAGTTCAATTTAAGCTAGAATTTTAAAAATTTTTACATATGTTCTTAAATATTTTAGATGTATTTCTAACTATCACTTTATAATTGATATTTTTAAGTATTTTATTAGACGGTGTTGAACAAGGGATAAGATTTTTTCCTTTCATTCTTTTTTTTCATTTAAACATAAAAGTGGCTTCTACTTTGAGCGGAGCGAGGGCTGCATGTTATGTCTGTCATGTTGGTCGATGCAATTTAATAAAAATATTTAAAAAAAGAAAAAAAGACTCGGATGGAGGATTCCTTTTCCCCAAGCGCATTATTTTACATTTGGAAACATTCAACCGCAGTGTCCATCACCAATGGAAGTGAACAAGGAAACAAGCGAGAATGAATAAATGAGGACCCTTGGGGGGGATGGGGCTGGGCAGGTCTGGGGAGGCTGGAGGGGGGGCAGTCTCTGGGGAGGGGTGGAGGGGGGGGCTTGCTGCCCAGCTTCCCTCGGGCCAATGCTGCTGCAGGGGACCAGGGTGGGGAGGTGAGGTCACAAAGGGGGGCTGCTGCTGACCCCTCCCTGCCAGCCCCCCTCCTGCCAGGCAGATGCCAGCCCGCATGGCTTCCCTGGTGCTCCTGGCGCTCCTGGGGGCTGTGGCTGCCCCCGTGGCCCCCACTGAGATGGGCTGGGAGCCGCCGGCTGCAATGGAGCTGCCCGGGGGTGGGTGCTGAGACAGCCGGGGGGGGGGGGCAGCCGCTTCCAAGCGCCCAGAGCTGCCCCACACAGGGGAGCCCCACATTCACCCCCACCCAGGGAGCCGGGGGTGCTGGCCGTGTGCACAAAGGGGGCAGCCCCCAAGAGCCCCCGTGGGGTTGGCCCTGGCCTGGTCGGTCTGTCCCATGGAGCAAGCCCCAGGTTCTGGGTTCTGTCCAGCCAGGGACCCCACCTCCCCCCCGGCAGAGTCCCTCCCGAGGGGTCCGACTCAAGGCAGGCTGCCCCCCCCCGAGCAGCACAGCCTCCCCCAAGGGGGGACAGCCACTGCGGTGGGCTCTGGTGTCTGCGGGTGAGGGGAGGCCCCCCTTCAGATGTGGGGGTGCTGGGGGGGGGGACTTTGGGCAGACTGGGGGGAGTTCCAGGGGGGGGCCCTTCTGAGCTGGGCCTCTACAGAGGGGCCCCCCTGTGGTCCCCAAAGGAGGGAGAAGGAGGTGCCCCACGGCTGCCCCTCTTCCCCCCTCCCCAGTCCTGGACCCCCCCAGCCCCAGCCGGTGCTCAGCGGTGCAGCTGGCCGACCGCCTGCCCTGCAGCCCCCCACTGGCTCAGCCCCGGCCGCTGCTCCCACCTGGGCTGCTGCTTCGACCCCCAGGACAGAGTGACCCCCTGCTACTACGGCAAGGCAGGTGAGCCGGGAGGGCCGGAGGGGGGGACTGAGTGTGGGCCCTGGGCAGAGAGGGGGCTCCTGGGGAGATCTCGGGACCCCTCCCCCTCGGAGGGGCTGCAGCCAGTTGATGCCCTCCTGTGCCCCCAAATCCCTTGACGGACACCTCCCCCCTCCACGTCTCTTCTGGGGGAAGGAGGAGCCCTCCTCCTGCTGGGCTGGGTCTTCCCCCCCTCGGGGGTCTTTGGACCTGCCTCCCACGGCTGATCCAAGGCGAGGGGGGCTCCGTCTGGCCCGAGGAGTGGAGGACCCTCCCGAGAGGCTGTCCTCTGCGCCCCCCCCCCCCCACAATGCCTGCGATTGGGGAAGGGGTCCAGGGGACACCGGGGGGAATGAGAGGGGGGGCGGGCCACGGCAGGAGCACGAAGGGGACTGAAGACGGGACCCTCCCCCCTCCTCCCCCCTTGGGTCGTTCAGGGCCCCCACCTAAGGAAGGAGACCTTCTGGGCCGGGGGTGGGAGGGAAGGAGGGGGCACCTGACCTTTGACCTGACAGACACCCCTCTCCTTCCCTGCCTAGTGACGGCCCGCTGCACCCCTGGGGGGGGCTTCTCGCTGGCGGTCTCCCGAGAGGCCTCTGTGCCCCCCCTGCGCCTGGACTCCCTGCGGCTGCTGAGCCCCCGTGGGGCCCCCTGCGCCCCCCCTCTCCCGGAACAGGGCCTTCGTGGTCTTCCGCCCTTCCCCCTCTCCGCTTGTGGGACGGTCCTCCAGGTCAGCCGGGGAGGGGGGGCCCACACAGCTACCAACAACCCCCACCCCCTTGAGGTGGGCAGGTGGGCCTGGGCGAGGCTGACCGGCTGGCTGGAGGCCCCCAAGGACACTCCCGGGGCTGGAAGGGGCTGGTCCCCCACCAGGGGCTCCATGGTGGCCGTAGCTTCCCGGCTGCCCCATCCTCAGATCCTCTGGTCTGGAAGGGACCGGCCCCGTTGAGCGGCAAAAAGCAGAGGCTCCCTGGACACCCCCCCCACACACACACTCTGAGAAAGGCTCTGCTGGGGAGGGCGAGGGGAGGGGAGGGGAGGGAGGGGAGGGAGGGGAGGGGAGGGAGGGAGGGGAGGGTAGGGGAGGGAGGGGAGGGAGGGGAGGGAGGGGAGGGAGGGGGAGGGAGGGGTAGGGAGGGGAGGGAGGGGGAGGGAGGGGAGGGAGGGACCCCCCTCAGCCGTCTCTTTCTGTGCCAGGAGGCAGGTGGCCACCGGATTTTACCAGAACCAGCTGTCGACAGAGAGACGGCCTCGCGGGGACGGCGGCTCCTTCAGGTGGCCCCTCCCTGGGGCAGCGGGCGGCTGGGGTGGCGAGGGCGGCCAGGGCCTGGACCTCTAACCCACACACCCTTCTCCAGGGGCCCCGGCTGCCCGCCTGTCCCTCTGGCTCTCGGCCCCCCAGACCCGGAAGGCAGAGCCGGGCCCCCTTCCTGCCCTGAGCAGCGGTGGGGCTGGATGACCTCCAGGGGGCCTTCTGCCACCCTGACTGACCGGCCCCCTCAAGGGCCACACGCCCTTCGGCCAGAGGAGCTGAGCAGAGCCCCCCCCTCCTCCCCGCTCTCCTGCAGGCTGACCATCCGCTGCAGCTACTCGGCCAGGAGCCCCTCGCGTTGAGTGTCCTGGTGGGCTCCTCTTGGCTGGCAGGGGCCCCTCGCCCTGGACATGCGGCTGGCGGCAGGTAGGTGGGGGTCAGCAGCCCCCGAGGGAAGGGGGAGCGAGGGATGGGAAGGAGGGGGGCTGCCTGCCACTGTCCTTTGGGGCAGCCCCTCCTCAGGCTCCTCCCTCCCTCCCTCCACAGACGAGAGCTCCGCCTCCTACTACGGCCCCCTCGACTACCCGGTGGTGAAGCTCCTGCAGGAGCCCCTCCTCCTGGACGTCTGCCTGCTCGGGACGAGGGACCCGGCCCTGCGCCTCCTCCTCCACCAGTGCTGGGCCTCCCCCAGCGCCAGCCCCCACCGGACCCCCCACTGGCCCCTCCTGCAGAAGGGGTCCGTCCTGGGGCTCTGCCTGCCGGGAGGGGGAGGCCGGGAGCAAGAGGGCCGGCCTCTGGCCAGAGCTTGACCGGGCAGGATTGCTGGGCAGCCTGCCCCCCCCTCTCTGGGGCCCCTCCCACCTGTGCCCGGCCTCCCTCGGCAGCCACCGTGACCGCAGCCCCCCAACCTGAGGGAGGCTGATGCGCGGCTGCCCCCTCTGCCCCCCAGGTGCCCCTTCCAAGGAGACAGCTACCAGGCCCAGCTGCTGCCCCCCCAGGGGGACTTGGGGCTGCCCTCCCGCTCCCACCACCAGCGGCTCGTGGTCAGGACCTTCCCCTTTCTGGGCACGGACCCTCGGCAGACGCTCATCGGCCCGGTAGGGTTGGGGGCCCCGGCCGGGGGGGGGCAGTCCAGCAGGGCCTCGGTCCCTTTGATCACAGGAGGCCGAGATCTCCTCCTGCCCCGAGTTCTGATTCTGAGCAGCCCACCTCGGACTCAGTGCCGCTGGGCCCAGGGAAGGGGCTTTCTGTACACTCCCGGAGGCCCCTGCTTGACGGGAGGGCTTTGGGGGGGGCTTGCGTGTGACCCCTGCCCCCTGCCCCCCAGGTCTTCTTCCACTGCACCGCCTCCGCCTGCCGGCCCTCCGCCCAGGAGCCCTGTGTCAGCCCCCACTGTGAGGCCGGCCAGCAGGGCACTCCTGGTGAGTCGCTGGGGCCCTTCTCGTGGGGAGGGGGTTTGTGACTGTGGGGAACCCCCTGTGGTGCTCACCCCCCCTCCCCCCCCAGGCGAAGGAGATGCCGGGGGAGGGTCTCCCGCGGGGGCGGGGCAGGCGCTGATGGTGGCCTCCGCTGGGCCTGTGGACTTCTTCCGCCAGCCGGTCCAGGCCTCCCGCCCAGAAGGTACGAAGGGGAGGGGCCTGCCTGGGGGGCAGGGGGTCCACGGGTGGTTTGAATACCCATCCTCGACTGGGGGGGGGCTGCTGGCTGGTGACCGTCAGCAGGAGCCCCGAATCCCCCCCCCGGCTGCTGATTGGGCCCTGAGGGTGAGGCCCTGCCCCTGCCCCCTCTCCTCACACCTGGGGCCAGCCGGGAGTCCCCCCCCCCCACTGAGCACTCTCTTTCCCCCCTGCAGGGTCCGGAGGGGCTGGCCCCAGGGACTCCCTGCGCTGGGAGGACGGGCTGGGCCTGGCGGCTGGGCTGGGCACGGTGCTGGGCCTGGGGTCGCTGCGGCTGCTGCTCCAGAGGCGGAGGGCAGGGGGGCAGCAGGGCCCAGCCCCCCCTCCCCTCGGCTGAGAGGGACAATAAATGGGCTCTTGGGAACCCGGGCTCTCTGTCTGGGGGAGGGGAGGGGTCTCCTCTTTTGGGGAGCAGATGCCACACCTCCTGCTGGGGGCACTTGCGGGAGAGCCTTGGCACCCTTCCTGTCTTCTGAGCTGCACCGATGGGATTTGGCCTCCTCTGGGCCCGTCTGGTCCAAAACCAGGGGAAGGGCCTTCCCTGTGGTGACTCCGGTCCTCTGGGACCAGCTGCCGAGAGGAGGGTGGGGGCAGGGCAGGGAAGGGGGATGAAGAGCTTCTCTGTCCGTCTGGGTCTCCCCCCCCCACCTCCCCCCCTGTCCCCCCATCCCCCAGGGCAGAGGTGGGTTCTGTGTGGGTGTGGCTTATTTTGTGGGTGTGGGTTGGTGTTCAGGTGACTCACTGGATATACTTGGGGGACGTGTGGCACAGTGGGCGTGGTTTAAACCTGTTAAATCCCTTTCCCGGAGTTCCACGAAGGGACCTTGCAAGGTCATCTAGTCCACCACCACCCCTGGCCTCAGCCGCATTGCAAAAGCACCCAGCGCGGCCCCTACCACAAGCGGCAGCCACTGAGGAGCAGCCACCAGGAGCTGAGAAGAAGCTTGCAATGAAATGAAAGTTCTCAGAAAGAAACGATCCATTAAAGGGAGTTTGTGACACGATGCTAATATTTGGGGGCCAGAAGGCGGAATTCAGATCATTTGAGTGACATTTCTAAAACAAATTGTATAATATCTGCATGTAAATCCAATTATAAACAAACAAACAAATAAATAAATAAGCTTTTTATTTGAAATAAAGTCCAACACTCCTGTGAGCATTTGCAGATAATGCTGTGTTCCTTTATGCCGTCATAGTCACAACATGCACTATAGGTAAAATATATACAGATTCACTCGTCCACAGCTCGGCAGAGTCTCTGGCTGAGGCCTGGAACAAGGCTGCAGCGGAGGCTCTTGACCGGATTGCACCGTTGCGACCTCTCCGTGGCGTTACACCCCGTAGAGCTCCATGGTTCAACGAGGAGCTCTGGGAGTTGAAACGCCAGAAGAGACGTCTGGAGAAGCGATGGAGGAAGAGTAAGTCTGATTCTGATCGAACACTTGTAGGAGCTTTTATTAAGACTTACAAAGTGGCGCTCAAGGCGGCAAGATGCGCGTACCATGCCGCCTTGATTGCATCAGCGGAATCCCGCCCGGCCGCTCTGTTTAGGGTGACCCACTCCCTTCTTAACCAGGGGGGAGTTGAGGAGCCTTTGTAGGGTCGTGCTGAGGATTTTAATACGTTTTTTGCTGATAAAATCGCTCGGATCTGGGTGGACCTCGACTCCAATTGGATAACAGAGTCGACTGATAACGATTCAGTCGAGGTGACCGGGGCCCGTACTTATCCACCTGTCTGGGAAGAGTTTGATCTGGTGACACCTGATGAAGTGGACAAGGCCATTGGAGCTGTGAGTTCTGCCACCTGCTTATTGGATCCGTGTCCCTCCTGGCTGGTTTCGGCCAGCATGGAGGTGACACGGAGCTGGGTCCAGGAGATTGTCAATGCTTCTTTGGGGACGGGGTCCTTTCCGGATC
The DNA here is from genome assembly GCF_031021105.1 of Erythrolamprus reginae. Classification (NCBI taxonomy): domain Eukaryota; kingdom Metazoa; phylum Chordata; class Lepidosauria; order Squamata; family Dipsadidae; genus Erythrolamprus; species Erythrolamprus reginae. The sequence continues at coordinate 159,207 of NC_091950.1, read as the reverse complement.
CCTACAAGGAGGCACTTGTGCGCCCCCTCCTCAAGAAGCCTTCCCTGGACCCAGCCATATTTAATAACTATCGTCCAGTCTCCAACCTTCCCTTTATGGGGAAGGTTGTTGAGAAGGTGGTGGCGCTCCAGCTCCAGCGGTCCTTGGAAGAAGCCGATTATCTAGGTCCCCAGTAGTTGGGTTTCAGGCCTGGTTACAGCACGGAAACTGCTTTGGTCGCGTTGATGGATGATCTCTGGTGGGCCCAGGACAGGGGTTTATCCTCTGTCCTGGTGCTCGACCTCTCAGTGGCTTTCAATACCATCGACCATGGTATCCTTCTGCGCCGACTGGAAGGGTTGGGAGTGGGAGGCACTGTTCTCCAGTGGTTCTCCTCCTACCTCTCCGGTCAGTTTCAGTCGGTGTTAGTGGGGGGTCAGAGGTCGACCCTGAGGTTACTCCTTTGTGGGGTGCCTCAGGGGTCGGTCCTCTCCCCCTGCTATTTAATATCTACATGAAACCGCTGGGTGAGATCATCCAAGGGCATGGGGTGAGGTATCATCAATATGCCGATGATACCCAGTTATCTCCACCCCATATCCAGTCAACGAAACAGTGGAAGTGAGGTGTCAGTGTCTGGAGGCTGTTGGGGTCTGGATGGGTGTCAACAGACTCAAGCTCAACCCTGATAAGACTGAGTGGCTGTGGGTTTTGCCTCCCAAGGACAATTCCATCTGTCTGTCCATTACCCTGAGGGGGGAATTATTGAGCCCCCTCAGAGAGGGTCTGCAACTTGGGCGTCCTCGATCCACAGCTCACATTAGAGAACCATCTTTCAGCTGTGGCGAGGGGGGCGTTTGTCCAGGTTCGCCTGGTGCACCAGTTGCGGCCCTACCTGGACCGGGACTCACTGCTCACAGTCACTCATGCCCTCATCACCTCGAGGTTTGACTACTGTAATGCTCTCTACATGGGGCTACCTTTGAAAAGTGTTCGGAAACTTCAGATCGTGCAGAATGCAGCTGCGAGAGCAATCATGGGCTTTCCCAAATATGCCCATGTTACACCAACACTCCGCAGTCTGCATTGGTTGCCGATCAGTCTCCGGTCAAAATTCAAAGTGTTGGTTATGACCTATAAAGCCCTTCATGGCACCGGACCAGGATATCTCCGCGACCACCTTCTGCCACACGAATCCCAGTGACCGGGTAGGTCCCACAGAGTTGGCCTTCTCCGTGTCCCATCGACTAAACAATATCGTCTGGCAGGACCCAGGGGAAGAGCCTTCTCTGTGGTGGCTGCGACCCTCTGGAATCAACTCCCCCCAGAGATTAGGACTGCCCCCATCCTCCTTGCCTTTCGCAAGCTCCTTAAAACCCACCTCTGTCGTCAGGCTTGGGGGAACTGAGACATCCCCCCCACCTATGTAATTTTGTGCATGATATGTATGTATGTATTTTATCTATTGGGGGGGGGTTAGACTTTATAATGTAAAACTGTTATTTTAGATTTTAATTATTAGATTTTTACCATGTATTGTTTTTATCTCTGTTGTGAGCCGCCCCGAGTCTACGGAGAGGGGCGGCATACAAATCTAAATAATAATAATAATAATAATAATAATAATAATAATAATAATAATAATAATAATATCCCTGTGTACTTTCTAAAGTAAAATGTTTTTTATGCATTATATAAAGAATCCATTTATTTCAATTCAGTCTAAGTACAAGGGCTTGGGTTGTTGTTTTTTTTACATTAGGAATTACATTAGGAGTCTACGGAGAGGGGCAGCACACAAATCTAATAAATAAATAAACACATGAAGGAATTGCATGGAAATCCCCGTGCAGGCAACTGAGTGAGGTTGGCCGACTCCTTCCGACATAGGACGTAGCTCTCTACTCCCACCAACACGGTCAGTTCCCCAATAGGAAAAGAACATCACAATGTCCGTCTGTAAACCAGGAAGTGGGAAGACAACAGAACGGAAGACGCTGCTGCTTTATGCCCCAGAGCAAAATCCTAAACGTGAATTAATAAGACCCATGAAAACCAAAACACGGAGATAGGATAGAATAGGATTCTTTATTGGCCAAGTGCGACTGGACACCCAAGGAAATTGTCTTTGGTGCAGACGCTCTCAGTGGACATAAAGAATGAAATACATTCATCAAGAACCGTAAGATACAACACTTAGTCACAAGACCCCCAGGGTCCCTTGCAACTCTGCTATTCTGTTATAAGTCTGTTATTCCAATTTGCTTAGTCGGCAGGAAAGGATTCCTAAATCCAAGCGGAGTTTCTTAGAAGGTCCTGCGGAAGTCTGAACTTCTGTAGAAAACCACAGCAGATCCTCAGACTGAGTAACTGCTGACCCTGGGCTCGCTTGGCTTTACAAGTTCTGCATTGTGTCGCTGTGTCTGACACCAGCACTTTCACCCCAATCATCTCAGTTGGTCTCCTCTGCAATCTTTTGAAAGTCTCCACATCATTTCTACATCATGGTGACCAAAACTGAAGAGAAAAGAATAATAATAGCAATAACAACAACAACAACAATATTATTATAATAATAATATAATAATAATAATAATAATAATAATAATAATAATAATAATAATAATAATCCCCACCAGTGGGTACACCTTGTGGTGGTGGTGGGGGCTTGTGTGCTTCAATGAAGCTGAGAGCTGTTGTGCTGGTGGTAGTGTAACTACTGGGAGGTCTAACCTTGCTGGAGTGGTCAAAGCAGAGGAGCCAGACTAAACGTACCTGACCCATTTAGACTAATGGAGAGACAAAACAAAAAGAGGTCCATACTGGCTCGGTCATCGCCCAGGATACAAAGGACCGTGGTGGCTGCTGTGGAACCTGGGCAGCCACCGACAAATGAGCTACAGGAACAACACAAACAACGCTTACAAATCAAAAAGCGGCAGAAATTCTCAATGTCAGAGAATCGCACAATCATGAAGTGTTATTACAACTCGGAGCCTGAAAAACGCGGATATCAAAGACGGATGCTAGGAATCCACCCAAAATCTCACACCTGCTGTCTATGGATGACCTGAAGTTGTACGGAAAATCAGAAACTGAGATAGAGTCACTAACCAACACTGTGCGAATCTTCAGCAATGACATCAGCATGGAGTTTGGCCTGGATAAATGTGCCACAGTGGCACTGAACAAGGGGAAAATCACTGAAAGTGAGGGCATTGAAATGCCAAATGGTCAAACCATCAAGTGCCACCAGCCAGAAGCCTTCAGATACTGGGGCATCTTGCAGCTGGATAGTATCAAGCATGGCCATGTGAAAACTGTGATCAGCAAAGAGGACATCCAGAGGACCAGAACACTTTTGAAGAGCAAACTGAATGGTGGCAACACTGTCAAGCAGGGTTCCCTCTCATTTCCCCCCGGTGTGGGCGGGAAAGTATAGTGTCTGAGCGGCAGCCCCTTCGGGACTGGGCACCATAGAACTCTAAATAATAAATAAATAAATAAATAAATAAATAAATAAATAAATAAATAAATAAATAAATAAAGAAAGAAAGAAAGAAAGAAAGAAAGAAAGAAAGAAAGAAAGAAAGTGTGGGCGCGCGCTCTCAGGCATGCCTGAGTTCTGACATCCATAATTCACTCCCCCTCCTTCCTCTCTCATCTCTCTTTCCTTTCTCTCCCTCCTTCCCTCTTTCTCTCTATCCTTTCTACCTCTTACTCTTTCTTTCTCTCCCTCTTTCATATCCTCTTTCTCTCCCCCCCTTCCTCTCTCTTTCCTTTCTCCCCCTCCCTTTCTCTTTCCTTTTTCTCCCTATCTTTTTCTCTCTATCCTTTCTACCTCTTACTCTTTCTTTCTCTCCCTCCTTCATTCCTTCTCTCCCTCCCTTTCTCTCTCTTTCCTTTCTCTCCCACTCTCTTTCTCTCTATCCTTTATATCTCTCACTCTTTCTTTCTTTCTCTCCCTCCTTCATTCCCTCTTTCTCTCCCTCCCTTTCTCTCTCTTTCCTTTCTCTCCCACTCTCTTTCTCTCTATCCTTTCTACCTCTTACCTCTATCTCCCACCTTTCTCTCTATCCTTTATATCTCTCACTCTTTCTTTCTCTCCCTCCTTCATTCCCTCTTTCTCTCCCTCCCTCCCTTTCTCTCTCTTTCCTTTCTCTCCCACTCTCTTTCTCTCTATCCTTTCTACCTCTTACCTCTATCTCCCACCTTTCTCTCTATCCTTTATATCTCTCACTCTTTCTTTCTCTCCCTCCTTCATTCCCTTTCGCGGTCCCGAACTAGCCCGAGCGGCCGGCTCCGTCGCCCGAAGACGTCCAGCCACGGGCGCCCCCCACCGAGCGGAGCCTTCCCGGCGCCCGCCACGCGCGTGGAGCGGCCGCCCCGGGAAAGCGACGGCGCCCCCCTCCCACCCACGAGAGCGGAACCGCGCCGATGCCCTCGCCCTTCCACGTGGCCTTACAGCCCTGCCCGGTTTCGCCTGGCGTGGCCGCTCCGTCCCTTCCGCCCTCCCGCCCCCCCCCCCGCCCCCCTGCCCGCGCTGCCCCCCCTCCAGAGCGCAGCGGGCGGGCGCTGGCCGTGGTGCTGAATCTGCTCGCCCGCTCGCCAGAAGGGCCCGGCTCCTCCCGCCACCTCCAGGGTGCCCCCCCCACACACACATTTTCCCAAGCGGGGGGGGCGCCGTCGCCAGCCTGGCTGCAGGGGGTAAGGTGGAGTTGTGAGCGCGGGAGGGAGGAGGCCGCGGGACCCCCACGCAGCCAGGCTGCCCTCAATGACCATTCCACACCCCACACCTGCGCCCCCGTTACAAGGTTAGGCTTACAAAGCCCCCCACCCATGTGGAAGAAGAAGGAGAGGTGTCTTGAATACAATAACAATAACAATAACAACAGGAAAATACGAAGATCTAAAAATCGAGCTGCAACAACTCTGGCATAAGCCCGTGAAAGTGGTCCCAGTGGTCGTTGGCACGCTGGGCGCAGGGCCAAAGGATCTCAGCGGACACTTGAAAACCATTGGAATGGACAAAATCTCCATCTGTCAATTGCAAAAGGCCGCTTGACTGGGATCAGCAAACACAATTCGCCCCGAAGCACCTGACTGGTGATAAAATACGAAATCCAGCATAGTGATCTCGTTTGCTGTGTTGTATTGTATTGACATCATCATCATCATCATCATCATCATCATCATCATCATCATCATCATCATAAATTTTATTGGCCAAGTGTGATTGGACACACAAGGAATTCTTTGGTGCAGATGCTCTCAGTGTAGGTGAAAGATCAGTTCATCAACAATCATAAAGTGCAACACTTAACAATAGTCTGGGTACAAATAAGCAATGAACGCATGTTGGGAACCAATCAATATAAATTGTAAGGACACAAGTGACCAAGTTACAGTCACACAGTCATAAGTGGGGAGAGACGGGGGATGGGACCGATGAGAAGATTAATAGCAGGGAAGACTCAGTAAAAAGTCTGACAGTGTGGAGGGAATTCTTTCTTTAGCAGAGTGATGGCGTTGGGGGAAAACTGTTCTTGTGTCTAGTTGTCTTGGTGTGCAGGGCTCTGTAGCGACGTTTTGAGGGTCGAAGTTCAAACAGTTTGTGTCCAGGATGCGAGGGGTCAGTAGATATTTTCCCCGCCCACTTTTGGACTCGTGCAGACTACATGAATCCTTCACGGCCATTGTTTTTTCTGCAGTTCTGATTCTCCTCTGAAGTCTCTCTCGGTCCTGTTGGGTTGCAGAACCGAACCAGACCGTGATGGAGGTGCAGGTGACGGACTCAACGATTCCTCTGTAGAACTGGATCAGCAGCTCCTGGGGCAGTTGGAGCTTCCTGAGCTGGTGCGGAAAGAACGTTATTTGTGGTGCTTTTTTGATGAGGTCTTTGATGTCAGGTGTGAGGTGTGAGCCTCCTAAGCGGAAAGCAGCCCCCCCCCCCGCTCCTGCGCTGCGACTCCACGATGATGCACAGCGCCCCCCCCTCGGTGCCATCCCGGCTCAGGCCGAGCTTCAGCAAGAGTGGGGGCGGCGGTGGGTGGGAGGGGGAGAGACGAGAAGGAGCGCTGCCCGGAGCCTGCACACCCACGCGGCCTCGACCTCCGCTAGGCTGGGAGGAAGCGCCCTTGTGACTCTCCCGTGGAAGTCTGGGAAACGTAGTTTGGCCTCCTCCGTCCCTCTCAAGCCCAGGAAAGCCAAGCGCCCGGACCCCAGAATGAGAGAGACTGCCGCCAAGAGCCGGGGAGTGGCATAGCACCTAGGAAACTGAAAGAGAGCCGGGCGTTGCGCAGCCGCGAAAATTTGGAAGTCGCAGACTCTGCTTCCCACGCGGGACAGGGCCTGCTGCGGGGCTGGGGAGGGTGGGGGTTGCCATGGCAACCGTCCCTTTTGCTCCACCCCTCGCGGCTTATGGCAGCCGCCTGAGAGGGAGAGAGAAAATCGCCCCTCTGTGCCTGGAAGGGTGGCCGGGAGGCTGCGGTCAGTCCCTTGGCCGCAGAGGGGCGCGGGAGAGGGACGCCCCCTCCTTAACTCGGCTTCACTGGCAGGATCGCGATTTCAGATATTGGTTCCGGATTGGTTGCCCGGAGTCATCTGCTTGTCAGACGGGAAGCTGCAACTCAGACAAATAAACAAAGGCCCCCGGTGACCTCCCACGGGGCGGGAGGGGGGTCTGGCTGTGGTCTTTCCTTTCGTGCCCCCCCCCGCGGGGCAAGGCTGCAGCCAACAGCCAAGAGGCCCTCCTGGGCTGGCTCCGGACACAGCCTGGCATAGTGGCACCCTGGTGACCCCCCCCCCCCCCAGTGGCGCTCAGCCCTCAGTTTGAGCTGCTCAGGCCACGGCTGGGGGCCCCTCTCCCGGGGTCTGTCTCTCCAGAGGAAGGGGCTGCAGGCAGAGTCAGGGGAGGCGACGGGTCTGTTCAGCCAGAAGTGGAGAAGTCCAGCTGTGGGCAGTTGCAGCCACAAGAGCTGGAGGGCGCGCCCCCTGAGGGGGGGAAGGATGGAGGGGTCACAGCACCTGAGGGGGAGGGGAGATATCTGAGTGGAGGACCCGGTTTTCCCAGGAGGGTCCAACAGTCTCTGCGGTGCTTCCTTGGGGGCCTCCCCTGGGGGGTCGGGTCTCCGCTCCAAGCGAGGGGAGGGGGGAGGGGACGCATCGGCTGGGCTTGGGGGAAGCACAGGAGCATCTGGTGGGAGGCGGAGTTCCCTTTGACATTTCCTGGGAAATCCCCAGTGCCCCCTACCGGTCGAGCGTTGGGCTGGGCTTCCCTTTGCCTTCTTCCCCAGCTGTGAAGGTAAACAACCTCTGGCTCAGCTGCCTCCTCCCCAGCCAGCCCTGCCCCTCCCCCCACTCCGCCTATTTCGGTGGAATTCGGGCGGCTGCCTCCAAAACACACACACACACAGGCCCAAGGCAAATACTGCAGCCCCCTCAAAAGAGAGGTGGGGGGGAGGAGCCAGAAGACAAAGGCAACCCCCCCTCCACTCCCCCTCGTGCTGACAGGAAGGGGGGGCAGAGCAGGGGGCTCTGGACAAGGCGCGGGGGGGGGGGCTGCCACTCACCTGACAGGCCAAAAGCAAAGGTGTTGGGGGAATCCCCCCTCCAGGTGGCAGGGGGGGGGGCAATCAATGGGGGGGTAAGGCCTGTGCCCACCGAGGGGCAGAGGTTTTTGCAGCAGGGAGGGGCTGCTCTTGCCCACCCAGAGCCTGGGAAAGCCGTAAGAGCCACAGCAACAACAGGTACCGCCCACGGCTGCCTCTGGTGACCTTCTGTCTCTGCACTCCCTCCGAAAACCGGAGCCAGGAGCCCGGAGGGGTTTATATCCAGGTGGGACTGAAGGTGAAGGGGGGGTTGTGTGGGGGGGTGTCTCCTGGCACTCTGGTTGCAGCACCTGGTTTCCCAGCACAAACTGCGGGCGGCCCTGCTGCAAATCCCCGGGTGGGTTTTGCGGGCTCCTTTCCGGGGAAAAGGCCGGGCCGGCGACGCGACGCGCTGCAGGCGCGCTGACTCAGGGGACGTCCTCGCAGGCGGCGCGCGATCCGGAGTCTCCCCGGGTGGCTCAGCCGGGACGTCCAGCCAGGCCCGGAGGCGCTGCGCTGGGAAGGAGCGGCCCTCTCTTCCTGTTCGGCTACGCGTGACTCACAAGGCCGAGGCAACGCGCGTCGTGTGACCGGCCGCCCGGAATCTCGGCATTTCTGGGGGGAGGGGGGGAGGGGCGGGCAAAAGTGCAGAAAGGCCGAAGGAAGTGGGGGGTCTGCAAGGAGAATTCCCCCCCCCACCCGCAGCAGTCTTGTGCATCTACCCCCACCCGCCCCGCGCAGGCTTTTCCCTCCAGCCCGGAACGGGGGCTTCTAGTGGTTTATCATCCAGATCCTGCCGCCCCCCCCCGTGTGAACCCCCCCCCCCCCCCGCCGGCTGACTCGCCGTCCCACCAAGAGCCGCCTGGAGCCTGGCTCGCCCGAGAAGCGGGAGGGGGGGTGCAGAGGGGAGGGTGCGCTGCGCTGCTCCCTCGCTGTCGCTTCCGAGGAACTCCACGCGTTGTACAACAACAGCCCCCCCTCCTCCCTCCCTCCCTCCCTGGGCAGGAAATGCCGCTGCTGGGAAGCTTCAGCCGAAACTCCGCCGCTTCTCTTCCCCGAAGGCCGACGCTCGCCTTTCCCCGTGGGAGTCTGAGCGGGCCAATGGCAGAGCTGGCGGGGCGGCCTGGTTTGCTGGCGGGCCAATCGCTGGCGGGAACGGAGGGAGTGAGCCCGCCCCTCGCAGAAGGTAGATAAGGCGCCGTCACGCGCGGGGCCCCGTAGAGTTTCGGCCGCCTCGGGGTCACCTGCTGGGTCCCGCTCTGCTACGTCGGCCTGCTTTGCGGGAAGGCCGGGCCGAGTTCGCGCTCTGGACGGCGGTTGGGTCGGAGCCGCCCTGGCCATGACGCTGGAGGAGCTGCTGCCGGGGGACAACGCGGCCGGCAGGTGAGTCCTCCGGCCACCGGGCCGCGGGAGGGAGGGGCGGACGGACGGACGGACGGCGGGGGCGAAGAGCCGGGGCGCCTCTGACCACCCCATCTTGCCTTCCAGGATGAGCTCGGTCGGCGCGGCGCTGGAGCGGCTCTTGGGGGCGGCGCAGCGGCAGGGCTGCCTGACGGTGGGCGTCTACGAGGCCGCCAAGCTCATGAACGCGTGAGTGTCCCCCGAGGGCGGGGGGGCGGGGCCGCCGGGGCCGGTGCAGCCGCTGCCCGGGCGCCTCCGCTGACCCCGCCGGCCGTCCTTCTCCGCAGCGACCCGGACAGCGTGGTGCTTTGCCTGCTGGCGGCGGACGAAGCGGACACCGCCCTCCAGATCCACTTCACGCTCATCCAGGCCTTCTGCTGCGCGAACGACATCCACATCCTGCGCGCCTCCGGCCTGGAGCGCTTGGCGGCCGTGCTGGGCGAGGACCCCCCGGGCGGCGGCGGCGGCGCGGAGCCGCGAGACCTGCACTGCCTACTGGTGACGGTGAGCCGGTGGGCGGGAGGCGGGGGCGGCCAGTCGGGGGCGTCTCTGCCTGCGCTGGAACTGAGGGGCGCCTCGACCTTCCTCCCCCCGCAGGCCCCGCACACGGACTGGTGGGGCAGCCAGGGCCTGGCGGAGGTGGCCCGCTTCTGCCGGGAGAGCCGCTGCAACGACCAGTGGGTGCCCTACCTGGCCCTGAAGGCGCGCTGAGGCCCCGGTCGGTGCCTGGTGCTGAGCGCCGCGTGATCGACAGTCCGGAGCGAAGAACGGGGCTCCTGTGCGAATCGCAGGAGCGCCGGACCGGCGGCGGGCGAGTCACGCACGAGACGGGAACAGAGCCAGCGGGAGGTCCGACTGGGTCCCGAGGAGGAGCCGGCGGCGGTGGGAGCGCGTGGGCGGAGGCGCCGGCCCTGCCGCCCGCCAGTGCTGAGGGAGCTGCCTGCCCAGGAGAGACAGCCGAGCCGCCCGGAGGAGGTCCCGCCTTGGGGCGGGGGGAGAAGAGGAACAGCGACCCCCCCCCACACACACACCCGGGTTGCCAGTTGCAACGCTCAGCGGGAGAGGACGGTTCTACTTCAAAGAGAGACGTGTTTATCTGTCTTGGGAGACTTTTCTCTGGAGGCGGAAGGAGATGAGTGCAAATTTATTCTTGGTTTAAAAGGCTAATAAACCACCTTGTGTTGGGAAAGTCACGGGAGCCACTCTTTCTTGCCTTCAAGGGCCCCTCTGGCCTTGGGGTGGGGAGTGTCAAGGTGTGCCTTTTGCATGGGACCTGAACCAGCTGTTGTGCCACTACCTGCACATAGAGTTGTGCCTTGTGGTATTTATTATTGTTATTCTTATTGTTATTATTATTAATTAATTAATTAGATTTGTATGTCACCCCTCTCCACAGACTCGGAGACTCCCCATTTCCAGTGGGGAGGGAATTTCCTTCCTCTACTTGTTGGGGGTGCACTTAATTCTGCTCCCCTGGGAGCATCTTGGCCCCAACTTGCCGCCAAACTTCTTTTTTTGGGGGGGGAGAGAATATCTCTATTGCTCAATCCGGGGCCTCATTCAGCAGAAAGTGTGAGTGCGAAGAGATGTTGCCCAGCTGGAGCAGGTTCAGGATCGCAACAGAGCTCTTGCAGTCCCACCTCCCCAAATGTTCCTAGACTTCACTTGGACCCCAGGCAGAGGAGCCAACGCCCGGCCCAGCCAAGCACGGGGGCCCTGACAGAGCTGCCCTGGTCGCCCACCAGCCTTCCCTTGCCCCAGGCCCCAAAGACTCCCGGGGGGGGGGGAGGCATGGCTGCAACAGCTTCTGGGAGGTTTGCAGGGGGAGCTCCCCCCCCCAGCCAGCCCAGCCCTGCTGCCATCAGGAATGTGTTTCTTCCCAGAAGCTACTACTACTATTATTATTATTATTATTATTATTATTATTATTATTTTATTTATTAGATTTGTATGCCACCCCTCTCCGCAGACTCAACAACAATAAAACAATGTACAACAAATCTAATAATTTAAGAATCACTAAAAACCCCTTATTAAAAGCAAACATACACATGTGTAAACCGTATAGGCCCGGGGGAACCAATAGATAAAATACAGACGTACATATCTTGCACAAAATTACATAGGCAAGGGGGGGATGTCTCAGTTCCCCCAAGCCTGAGGACAGAGCATATGAAAGGCAAGGAGGGTGGGGGCAGTTCTAATTTCCGGGGGGGGGGGGCTGGTTCCAGAGGGTCGGGGCCGCCACAGAGAAGGCTCTTCCCCTTGGTCCCGCCAAACGACATTGTTTAGTCAATGGGACCCTGAGGAGACCCACTCTGTGGGACCTAACTGGTTGCTGGGATTCGCGCGGCAGAAGGTGGTCCCGGAGATATTCTGGTCCGATGCCATGAAGGGCTTTTTAGGTCATAACCAACACTTTGAATTGTGACGGGAGACTGATCGGCAACCAATGCAGACTGTGGAGTGTTGGTGTAACATGGGCATATTTAGGGAAGCCCATGACTGCTCCGTCAGCTGCATTCTGCACGATCTGAAGTTTCCGAACACTCTTCAAAGGTAGCCCCATGTAGAGAGCATTACAGTAGTCGAACCTCGAGGTGATGAGGGCATGAGTGACCGTGAGCAGTGAGTCCCGGCCCAAATAGGGCCGCAACTGGTGCACCAGGTGAACCTGGGCAAACGCCCCCCTCGCCACAGCTGAAAGATGGTTCTCTAATGTGAGCTGTGGATCAAGGAGGACCCTCTCTGAGGGGGTCAATACAGATGGAATTGATATTGAATAGCAGGGGGGAGAGGACCAACCCGAGGCACCCCACAAGGGGGAGACCTTGAGGTTGACCTCTGACCCCCCACTAACACCGACTGCGACCGACCGGAGAAGTAGGAGGAGAACCACTGGAGAACAGTGCCTCCTCTCCCAACCCCTCCAGCCGGTGCAGAAGGATACCATGGTCGATGGTATGGAAAGCCGCTGAGAGGTCAAGAAGCACCAGGACAGAGGATAAACCCCTGTCCTGGGCCCGCCAGAGATCATCCATCAACGCGACCAAAGCAGTTTCTGTGCTGTAGCCGGGTCTGAATCCAGACTGCTGGGGACCTAGATAATCGGCTTCTTCCAAGGACCGCTGGAGCTGGAGCGCCACCACCTTCTCACCTGGCCCACTACCTCCCTCCCTCCCCCTTGCTCGCCCTCTTTCTCCCCCTCCCTCCCTCTCTCTCTCCCTCCCCTCCCTCCCCTGGCTGAGCTCTGGCATCCTGAGGGCAGGAGCATGAAATGTCGGGGGGGGGGGTTCCCCTCTGGTGCGGCCAGGGGAATTGGCTAGGAGTGGCCCGCCCCTCCCCATCGCGTCTCCCCTTGGCCACCCTGGCTGTGGGTGGTGCCCTCGGAGGCCCTGCCTGCTCCCCTTTGGCCACCTGCGACCGACCAGTGCCTCTCCCTCCTGAGGCTGCCCTGGCCCCGTGCGGGCATCCGGCCCTTGTCTGCGGCTGACCCCCTCCCCCGGCTGCTTTGGGCACGAGGCTGCCCGCCATTCTGCCCAGCAGGTGGAGGCAGCTGAGTTGGTCCCCCTGATGTGCCATCCTTGCCAGCTACATGGAGCACCACGGTCGCCCCCCCTCCAATCCCTCCCCCCTGCAGGAAAACCCTGCTAAGGGCCCATCTGTCCTGCGTGCACAAAACACAGGTCCTATTGCTTTGCAATACAAACACGGCAATGCAGGTCAGTGAGAAGCCTCCTCGGGGATTCACCTGGCTGCAGGGGGCGCCCTCGTCCTCGGGGGACCCGTTAGCCTCCCGCTTACACCCAAACGCCAGCAACCCTCCGGGGGGGGGGCACAGACGCAGCTGTTTCCCTGCAGCCAAATCAAGCGCCGCCAGCCAGCTCCAAAGGGGAGGAGGGGGCGGCTCCCGCGTAAAGGCTGGCCGCATGGGCCCGGCCAGAGACCCACTCGGCGTTGGCTCTGCACGCAGGGCTCTCGGCCTCCCGCAGCGGGCCCTGGGCAGCCCTCGCGGGACCCGCCAATCCCCGGGAATCAGGAGGGCGGTGGTGGTCCCAGTCCCAGTCCTTCCCCCGCCCAGCACATTGGGCCCCTCAACCAGGCCGCCCTGGCCTCCCCCCCACCCAGCTCTTCTCGGAGAGCAGCCGAGAGGTGCCGCCCCCCTGCCGGCCGGGGAGTGATGCTCGCCGTTGGGGGGGGGTGGCAGGAGGCAGCATCCCCGAGCAGGCCGCGTGAGGCGAGGGCGAGATGCGGTGGGGGCTGTGAGACTGGGCGCTGCTCGCCAGAGGTTGGCCGGCCGCTTCGAGTGCTGCAAAGGCGAGAGGATTCCACGCACCCTCCTGAGGGTCTCATGTAGACTCATCTCCCTCCCGCTTCTCGCGGCTGCCGATCTCCAGTGCCCGGAAATGAGCTCTTTGAAAGGGAATCTGAGTCTCCTGGCGCCTCCGCTCTCTGTCCTGCTGCTGGCTGGGGAATTCTGGGAGTTGAAGTCTGTGAGGCTGTTTCCCAGTTTAAAGAGCGAATTCTGCAGGGCCGGCAAGGTTTCCTGTGGCAGAGCCCACCCGGCCTTGTAGGAGCCCCGCCTCGGGCCTGGGCAGAAAGCATCCAGGGTCCCCTCTGAGGGTCCGCAAAGAACCCTCGAGGCCAAAGAGGGAAAGATTGCAGCTGTGGGTGTTTCACACAAAGCCCAACTGTCTCTGAACAGCTGTCTCTGAGGAGGGAGCCTCCTGCTCCTTGGACCGAAAGGCAGTGGCTGCTGCTCCCTGCGTCCCCTTCCTTCCCATGCTGAAGGGCTCCCTCTCCTCTCGCTCGCTCACTTGGCAGCCGGTGCCTTTCCTTCACGGTGGTGACTCCTCGGTTTGGCTGAAGCTGAGTTGATCTGGCTGGGGCGAAGGGCCCTCTTTTGCCTTTCCACACCCAGACGCTCCGGGAGGCAACCTCACGCCAGTGTGTGGGAGGCAGCACGAGGGAGTCACCACAGCAAAGTGGTTCATTCCCCCTCTGAGCGCCCAGAGAAAGGAAAACGCTCCGTTCGCTCTGGGCTGCCAAAGCCTCCTAAGTGCCACCGAAAGGCTCCTCTGGCAGCCCAGAAAAGCCCACGATGGCCGGGATTAAAGGCGGAATGGAAGGAAACTGGCCGGGCCTTCGTGCTGCTCTCAGATCTCCTGGGAAATTTTTCCGGGCTTGGGTTCTTAAGTAGAAAATGGTTCTTAGGAAGAGGCAAAAAAATCCTGTAAAATATACCGTATAGTGTTCTTAATGTTTATATTTGTTTGTATTCTGTATTTGTTCAATTTTGGTCTTTTTTAAAAAAATATTTCTTTGTCTTGTTATTTTTTGTATTTGTATTTTGTATTTGTGTTTGTGTTTTTTTGACATTGGAAAATAAATCAAGACTATTCAATCATAATAATGAATGAATAGGAGCCAGCCGTGTGCAGCAGCTGCCAAAAAGGCCAACACAGCTCTAGGCTGCATCAACACAGGGGGAGAATCGAGGTCACGCAAAGGGTTAATACCCGTTTATAAGGCCACACGTGGAATGTTTGCATCCAGTTTTGGTCGCCACGATGCAAGGAGGACGTGGAGGCTCTGGGAAGAGTGCAGAGCGGAGCCACACAGGGGACGAGGGGATGGACGGAGGCCAAGACGGACGAAGAACAACGGCTGCAGGAACCGGGCACGGCTACTTCCGCAATGGCAAAGCAAGAGGGCGTGCGCGTATGTGTGTGTGATAACATGCAATGCCCTGTGCAGGCACACAAGCCCTCCTGCTCCCCCCCCCTCCGCATGTGCACAGGCCTCACTAAAGCCTCCGGACTCGTGGGCTGCTCTTTGCTCTGCCCAGGGCTCAGGAAAGTCTGCGGAGGGCAGAAAACGGCCCAGTGGGCGATTGGCCGTTCGGAAAGAAAACGGGCGCTGCCCTCTATGACTCCAGCTAGCTGCAGCCCCAGACCCCTCGGCCCATCTCTTCTGCATCTGGCCAGGCTTCCCTGGAGGCTTCTCTAGCCGATAACGGAGCCCAGGTGGATCTGGAGCTCTGCTGTCGGCTGCAGGGCCTCCAGAAAAGCCTTCCCGGCTGCAGAAGAGACGGGCCGAGGGGTCTGCCCAGAACCGGGGAAGTTCCTGAAGGCCTCTGACAGCGGAGGGGGGACAAACAAGGGAACGTCCGGTTGGCCTGTTGGGCTGTTTTTCACCACCCCCCGTCCCCCGTCCCAGTCCTGGCAGTCCCCCATCCCCCCCCCCGCCCGGTGCTCCAGGATCTTTGCAAGAGAGTCCAGGGGCACCAAGATCTCGTCTGCCGGTTCCTTCAGAACCTCGGGGTGGGATCCATCTGGTCCTGGCGGGTTGAAATCCGTCTAGGGTGGACAGGGGTTCCCTTCCCATTTTCTCCCCTATTTTAACTTGTGTTCCTAATATGTTTCTTGTGGTGCCATTTTTTATAGGTTGGTCTGTTTTCCCCCTTTGCGTAAAGAGAGATGGAAAAAACGAGTGAAGCCCCTCTGCTCTCTCTCCTCTGGCCACTTCCTCTCGGCAATGGACCAATCGAGAGAAAGTGGCCGGAAGCCTCCCGAGTCCTCAGAGAGGGGCAGGCTATGAATCCAATCAATCAATCAATCAATCAAATCAACCATTTCCTTGACGGTTTTCTGGTTTTTAACCTGTTGGGAGAAGCTTTTCTGTTTCCCTTTTGTGGCCTTTGTTCACTGTGGGCCTCAGTTTCCCTGGCGTCACCTTCAGAGGGTCAGAGATTCTGGCTTAGTTTCCCCCCCTTCTTTCCCCCCTTGTCCCTTTGGCCTTTCCATCGGTCAGAGAGTCCTTCGTGGCTGGCATGGGGCTAGGCTGCCTTGTATCAATTATCTCCCTTTTCAAAACCTCCTAAGCTCCTGGAGGCCTTTGGGCCCTTGAAGACGCCCGTGATCCCTGGATTCCGTCCCAAGCTCTGAACTTATTGAAATCAGCTCTTCTGAAACCCAAGACTCTGCTTTGACCTTGGTCCACCACTGGCCTTTTCATAATTTGTCAAAATGTTGCCAGCCTCTCTTCCCTTCATTCTAGTTTCCCAAATACCAGGAAAAACGCGGGGAAAAGGAGGATTCGGCACAGCGGGGCATTGGGGAAGGAGCCCACAGTTTGGCCAAAGGGGCTCAATGGGTCAGGGCAGGGGAATGACGGCGGCAAGGGGTGTGTGCGTGTGGGGGCGGGGGGTTCCTTCCGCACAGCCAGGCCTGCCAGGAAGCCCGCGGAGGGGGAGGCGGCTGCGGAGGCCGGGCTCTGCTCCCTTCCCTGGCGAGAGGGCCGGGGGATCGGGCTGAGCCCAGGGGGTCCGTGCCAGGTTGGAAGGAAAGCAGGGGGGGCAGAGGCAGAGGGAGCCCGAGTCTGCCCTGGGCGGAGGCAGCGCGGACTGGGCCTCCCCCCCCTGGGGGTGGTCTACAGAAGCCCCCTCCCCGGCTGTAGAGAGGATCGAGGGTCTGCCCAGCTGCTCAGCCAGCGACTCTCTCGGGGCTGCGGCTGCACAAGAGGCCTCTGCCCGTCCAGCCGCCCACAGCTGCGTCGGAGGAGGGACACCCCCCCCACGGAGCCCCGAGCTGTGGGAGGCGGGGGTGGGCGGGAGCCGCGGCGCTCGGGCGTCTCCTCTCCTTCCGTGGCTGCGGAGGCTGCTAGGGAGGCCGGCCGGTCGGCGCCTCTCCGCTCCCTGCTCTGCCCCGGGCACAGCCGTGAAAGCCGTCGGGACAAAGTTCACAGACGCCGCTATAAATAGCCCTTGTTCCTCCGCCGCTATTTTTAGCTCCCCGAGAGCTATAATTATCTTCTGCCGCTGCCGCCGCGCACCCGGGGAGGGGCCGGGAAGGGCGGCCCGCGGCGTCGGACGGGCCGAGGGGGGCTGGGGACCCCAGGCGGGGCCTGGCGGACACCCCCGGGGTCTTGGCGGCCGCGGAGCACCGAAACCGGCGGAGAGGATTTGGCTCCGGGGCTCTTTAGAGAGACGGGGGGGGGGACATCTGGGGGCCCTCGGGGCTCCTCTCTATCCTGGCTCCGAGGCTCCCCCGTGGATGGCAGCCGGCCGGGGAGGGGAGGAGGCGGCGATAGGTGGCCGTTCTGCCGTCTCCCCCGAGGGGGGGCTTTGGAGAGGAAGCGCTGGGCCTGGATGCCCCCCCAGCCCCGCGTGACCAGCGCAGAAGCCACTAAGCTCTCCTCTTCCTCCCCCACCCCGACTGAGATGGGAACCCGGGGGCTTCCCTCCCACATACACCCCCACCCCCACCACATTGGCTGATTCAGAGGATTGAATTTTACCCCCCCCCCATTTCCCCCACTGGTGTTCAGGTCCTGTCTGTCTTGCCCTCTTCTTGCCCTTCGGGGCAGGCCACCACTGGAGGCTCACCTGAGGCGGCTCTTTTTCTTCTCCTGCCGGCATGAGCAGGGCCTCCCCAGGAATGGCACCTCGGAGACCCTTCCCAGGAACTGAGGAGCCCAGTAGGTGGGTGCTGGAAGGGACCCCCCCCCACCCCACCCCAAAGCAGGAGACCAGAGCTGCCTTCCCAAACAGAGAGGAAAAAGTTTTATTCTTTTCGGTTATCAATTTGTGTGTTTTAAAAACAGGAACCTCACAAGATGTTCAGTGCAGGGCAGAAGAGAGAGGAACCCACTACAAAAATGGGGGAGTGGCAGGGATTAGCAAAAAAAGAGGACCAGACCCACCCCTCACCCCCCAAATTATAAACCTCCCTCTTTTTGGCAACAGGATGAAAGTTTGGCAAATGAGAACAATGTTCAGCAGGCTTTTTTTTAAAAAAACTGAACCAATCCACATGTGTCACCGGTGAATTAAAAAACCAACAGCTTGAGAAGAGGTTGACAGGGAACAACCCCCCTCACCTGCCCTCCCCCCTCCTGTCTCTCTGTAAAAGGCCCAGGCTGGGAGGGGCAGGAGAGCCGAGGGGGGAGGGCAGGAGGAGGGAGGGGCAGAGCTGAAAGCAGGCCAGACCCAGCCCAGCCACTGTGGGAGGGAATGCGGGGGGGGGGGCTCCTGGGCTGGGATTCCAGGGGGGGGGGGCAACTGCCCAGTGCCAGATTTAGGCATAAAACAAACACGTTTAAGGCCTCAGAAAAGTTAAGAGTTTTTGTTGCTGTCTTTTAGAGTTTGTGTGGCACTGTGGGTCTTTTCAAAGCCTCATGTAGGAAATTTTTATGTGTAACTTTACAAAGACTTTAGGTGTAAGCGACACTTTAAGGCCAAATGTTCTCAGCTCCACCTCCCTCTGTGGTGGTGGGGGCTGCTTTGGCACGCAGGGGGGGGGCAGCCTGTGACTTTGGCACAAGGGGTCCAGGAGAGGGGGGGGGCTGGACCTGACAGAGACCCTCACTGCTTCTGAGTAAGGGGAGAGGAGAGCGAAGCGGCTGGCAACCCTGCAGCATCTCTGGCTTTGCACTGGGGGGAGCCAAGCGGGGGGTGGGGGTGCTTGCCAGTCCCATTCTATCCCCCCCAGCCTCAACAGCAAGGCCTTGTTCAGCCTGGCCCCCCTTCCTAGCCTGGAGCCCTGCAGATCCCCCCTCCCTCATTCCCCCATCCTTCCTGCTGCGTTCCCAGGGGACCCCCCCTCTGCTCTGCTTCTTGGCAGCTGGGTCCACTCTTGTGGGGGGGGGAGCCGGCTTTCGGCCAACCAGGCAGGACACACACACACACACACACACACACAGAGCTTTGGCACAAGTAGGGGGTGGGGCCCCCAGGTGACCCCCTCCTCTTTCTTCAGCCAAATGGCCTCCTGGCGGCTCAGGGCAGGTCAAGGGCTGTTCCCAGAAGAAGCCCCCCCCCCCGCTACCTTGCCGGGAGGAAGCCCCGCCTGCCAGGGTCCCAGGGGGGGAGGGAGGGGACAATCGGGGGGGGCACCCCAAAGGAGGAGAGGTGATGTGAGGAAGAGAAGCCCCCTCCCCAACAGTCCGGGAAGGGCAGCTGCAGGCGGGGCCTCTGGTTGTGGTCTTGGCCTCCAGCCCGGGACCCCTGCCCAGGACAGCCCCTCAGTCTGGGCCTTGGGCCCTTTTGACCGCTGGGTGGGGCAAGCCAGAAGGGCCAGGCCTTTGGGCTGACTGGAGATGGGGGGGGCTGGCTATAGGGGGGTGCAGGGTTTCTTGTCCTTGAAGGGGGTCTCCGAGGTGGGGGCGCCCACCAGCAGGGGGTCCTGCCTGGCCTGCTGCGCAAAGATGTTCCTCAGCTCCAGGGGGGCCTTGGAGACCTGCGGAGAGAAGCAGCCACGTCAGCCCAGCCCAGCCCAGCAGGGGGTCAATCTGGCGGGTGACCGAGGAGAAGGGGGAGGCGGGAGAGAGAGCGCTGCAGGGCCTGAGGCATTGGGGGGGGGGGTTACGCTCTGTGGGAGAATCCACCTGTCAGCTGAAAATCCCCCCCCCTTCAAAGTCTCCCCTTCATTCTCATGTGGGCAGGTGCCCCGGCAACCCCTCCCCATTCTGGAAGGGGACCAGACGTTCTGATTGGCTGGAGGGAGGTGAGGGTCGGCCCTCCTTTCCTCCCTGGCTCCCTCCCAGCTGCTCAAGAGACCCTCTCGCCCCAGAAGTGGACTCAGCCGCCCCCCCTACCGCCCACAGGGAGCAAGTGCAAGCAGGCGGCCTCCGTGCTCCAAGGGGCTCTCCACCGAGACCCTCCCCTCAGCTGCTCCCACCTCCAGGCAGAGGTGACCTGCTAAGGCCTGCCCCCCCCGCCCCTCCAGCCCGGCGCCCACCTTGACCCTCTCCATTCCGGCCTCGAGGCGCAGCTGCTCCACCAGCTCCCTGGCCTGGGCGATGTTGTTAGTGGTCGACATTCTCTGCCATGGAGGGGCGCAGGGCGACCCCCGGCAGCGCCTGGACGCAGGGAGGGAACACCAGACAAGGGGGCTCTTGGCTCTGCCCCGCATCGCCCCTCCCCTTCGGAGACAGCCCCCCCCCCCCGGTGGCAGCGCTACAAAGTGCTCTGGGGAAGGAGGAGGAGGAGGGCTGCCTTGACCTGCCTGTGTCCCTTTATGGGGCCATGATCCCCCTCCCCCACCCGTGGGTGCGGCCCAGGACCGCCTCGGCCGCTCCCCCCCAGCTGCACGGGGGCCGCCCACCTTCACCTGGGGAGGAACCGGGCGGGAAATGGGGGGGCGGGAAATGGGGGGGCGGGCCCTTCCCTGCAAAGGGAGGCTGCCATTGCCTGCAGGATCAGGCCCCGCGGGGGGGGGGGGGACAGCAAACAGGTTCCTCGCCCGGCAAAGCGCGGCTGGGCCGCTTCGGGATCCCACTGGACACACACACACAGTTCAAAAGAAACAAGCGGCGCCCCCAGGCGGGCGGAGAGACCACCCGTCGGCCTTTCCCAGGGTTCGTGGCGGGGCCTCCCCGGTTGCCCCCCTCTTGCCCCCGGGGCGGCCCGCGCGAGAGTCTCCCGTCCCTTCGGGGCGGGGCGGGGCGGCCAGGCGGAAGGCTCAGGGCGAGCGGAGGGCGCGGCGTAGCACAGGCCTCCGGGCCGGGGTCCCACCGCAGCCGCGTCCCTGCCGGTGGGGGGCTTCTTCGAGCGCCGGCTTCCTCGCGAGTGCGGGGCCCGACGGTCTCGCCCGTTGGAGGGCAGGGAGGTCGGGGCGCCACCTTCAGCCCTCCGGCCAGCCAATCGCCTTCCCCCTCCTCCTCCTCCCCCCCATAAAGCGGGCCCAGGTGCGGCTCCTCCCGCGGAGCGCGTGGGCCCAGCGGCACGAGGGCGGAGATGGCGGGTCGGCGGCATGTATCCGAGGCGGGGGCGGCGCCCCCGGCTCCCTCCAGCGGGCTCTCCTCCGCGGCTTCGGCCGAGGCTTCGCGGGCGGCGCGCTTCTCCAGGGGCCACTACCCGCCCACGCTGACCATGGTCACCGAGGCCGTCGGGGCGCTGAACGAGAAGAAGGGCTCGTCCACGGCCGCCATCAGGCGCTACATCCGCCACAACTACCCGGGCGTGGACCCCATCCGCCTGAAGTACTACCTGCGCCGGGCGCTCATGAAGGGGCTGGACAAGGGCTATCTGGAGCGGCCCCCCAACTCCGCCGCCCAGGGCGCCACCGGCCGGTTCAAGGTGAGGGGGGCAGCTCCCCTGCGTCGTCCTCGAAAGGGTCCAACAGCCCCTCCCCCCTTTCGGCCAGCGAGCCGCCCCGCCCCCCAAAAGCCCAGGAGGAATTGGAGACGGGCTGGTTCTCTTCTAGGCTGCCTGATGGCCACGCCCCTTGGACGCCCCCTCCCAAAAGGGCTTTTCTGCCCAGGCCCCCTGTGGCTCCGCATCTGTTCCTGGATCCCCCCCCCCGCCCACCCTCTTCGCTTTCTGGGGGGGCTCTAGAGGGCGCCTTCTCCCACCCGCCCACCTCCTGCTTGGCCCTGTGTGCTGCCAGGGACATTGGGGGCCTGTCCTGCGACCGCGAGTGACCCCTCCCCGCATTCTCCCCCTTTGCCTCCTGACTTTGCAGCTGGCCGCCCCGAAGGCCAAGAAGGGGAAGGCGAAGGCGAAGGGGGCCTCCGCTGCCCAGGGAGAAGGCCCAGAGCCGGAGAAGGAGAAGAAGGGGGCTGCCGAGGGGGGCCAGGCCAAGAAGGCCGAGAAGCCCAGAGGCAAAGGTAAGGGCTGCCCTTCTCGGGGGGGGGGGGCTCCCCATCATGGTCGCTTCCAGAAGCTGCACACTGGGGGGCCGGTCTCCCCCCCCCCCCTGCAGAGGGCCGGCCTGCAGCTCCTGCCTGGGAGGAGGGGGCCAGTGGGGGAGGGGCTCACCATGCTTCTCCCAGCAGGTGCCGAGGGCAAGCAGAAGGTCGCCAGCAAGAAAGCCAAGGCGGAATCCCACCCGGTAGGTCCTGGGGGGGGGCTTCTTTCAGCCTGGCCTTTCCCTCAGCCCCCGAGCCCTTCCCTATATCGGTGGGCAGGAGGGAGAGAGAGAGAGTGACCCCCCACACACACAAAGAACAAGGGTGGCAGTTTGGGGGGGGGCAGAGATGGTGTAATTTTTGGCAATCCCCCCCCCACCTGTCCAGGCCGGAGAAATGCCCTCCCACATCCCCCAGTGAGAGGTCCCTGGCTGTGTCTCTCAGAGGTGGAATCATGTACGGGGGGGGGGATGGCGCACCAGTGATGAAATGGAACTGGAACTGAAGCCCCGGCTGTCCCAGTGGCGCCCCCCCCCCCCAGGGCTCTGCTGCCCGGCTAAGGCTGACTCGGGGCAGGCCAAGAGGGTGCCCACTGTAGGTGCCCCCAGTGGCCAAGGGATTCGGGGCTGCCCACCCCGGCCAGTCCAAGGCTGAGCCCCTCCCTCTCCCTGCAGGTCCTGGTGGCAGACCCCGCGAAGCGGAAGGCGAAGGAGAAAACGGCTGCGGAAGCCAAAGCTCCCAAGACCCTCCAGGTCAAAGTGCCAAAGCCCCCTGCCAAGGGCCCCCCCAAGGCAGGAGCCAAGGCAGCCCCCAAGGGCAAGGCTCGCCCCATGCCAGGGGCAGGGGCAGGGGCAGAAGAGGCCAAGCCTCCTGGGGGAGAGCGAGTCAAGGTGGCCAAGGGGAGCCAAGCCAAGGGCCAGGCAGGGGCCCCCAAGGCCCCCAAGAAGGCGGCAGCCAAAGGGAAGGAGAAGGACACCCAGGGGGCCGGGAGCACAGAGAAGGCCTGAGAGCCAGCAGGGCCATGGTCAACTGGCTGCACTGCAATGCACCAGGCCACCCCAGCAGCCCCCCTCCCCTCCCCAGCAGCCCCCTGCCCTCCCCAGGGGCCAACAGCAGCCCATCACGGGAGGGGGCAGACGGGATCCCCGGGCGGAAGGCTAGGGGGGTCTCATAGCATTTTAAGCCACGGGAAACGTTGTTCAATAAAGGTGAAACATTTGGCAAGACAGCGACCGACCGCGGTGTGGGCTCTTCCTGGTTCGTGGCTGCAGCCGAAGGGGATTCCGCCTGCCCAGCTCATGACTGGAGGGGGGAGGAGGAAAGCCCCCCTCCCCCTCCCCAGCTCAGAAGGCAGCCTTGCACCTGCTCAGCCACCAGGGGCGCCACCCGCCTCCACTGGCCACTTGGTTCAGGGGCTGCCTTGGCCGAAGGGGCCTTTGGGGCAGCACACTTTGTGTAAAATGATGCTTTTAGCACAACCTGTTTGCTGACACAATTCCTGGACACAACGGTAGTTTCAAGACTGAGCCCTGAGAGTCGCCATTGATTGGGCTTCGCCTGCATCCGGCTTTGGTCAGCGGTGGAGGCTTGGAGTGCAGAGAAGGGCAGCAAAGAGGGTCCGGAGGCCGAAGAGACGCAGCCCCGATCCCTGCCCACCTCTTGCCACTGCCCTCCACCCCCCTCCGTCCGGGAGCTGCTGGGCTGCCTGTGCTGGTGAGGGGGGGACACGGGGGTGCCGCAGCTTCTTGGGCAGAGTGGGGAAACACAGTGGGGCGCCCTGCAAGGCGCAGTGGCCACTGGAGCCCCCGGGTGGGCACGGAGGTCGGCCAGCCCCACAAGGGCAGCGGGGTCGGAGAAGGCGGGCACCCCACCTGCCACCTCCAAGGCGGGGGCTGCCCTCGGGCTGCCTGGGCCCCCATTACAGGGAGGGAAGGGAAGGCATCCCCACACAGGATCTGGGTTGGGGGCTGCCTTCTGTTGTGCTTTGTCTGACAGAGGGAGATTGTGATCCCGCTGTATAGAGCACTGGTGAGACCCCATTTGGAATAATACTGTGTCCAGTTAATAATAATAATAATAATAATTTATTGGATTTGTATGCCGCCCCTCTCCATAGACTCGGGGCAGTTCTGGAGACCTCACCTACAAAAGATATTGACAAAATTGAAAGGGTCCAAAGACGGACTACAAGAATGGTGGAAGGTCTTAAGTATAAAACGTATCAGGAAAGACTGAATGAACTCAATCTGTAGAGTCTGGAGGACAGAAGGAAAAGGGGGGACAGGATCGAAACATTTAAATATGTTAAAGGGTTAAATAAGGTCCAGGAGGGAAGTGTTTTTAATAGGAAAGTGAACACAAGAACAAGGGGACACAATCTGAGGTTAGTTGGGGGAAAGATCAAAAGCAACATGAGAAAATATTATTTCACTGAAAGAGTAGTAGATCCTTGGAACAAACTTCCAGCAGACGTGGTTGGTAAATCCACAGGAACTGAATTTAAACATGCCTGGGATAAACATAGATCCATCCTAAGATAAAATACAGGAAATGGTATAAGGGCAGACTAGATGGAGCAGGAGGTCTTTTTGTGCCGTCAGTCTTCTGTTTCTATGACAGGTCCCCTCCCCCCGCCTGGGTCCTTCCTGCCAAAGAATGCCCTGAGGTCTGCAGGGGCTGCTCAGGGTGGCACCTTCGGAAGCAGCCCGCCCCTCCCCGCGCTCAGGCTCAGCTTGGGATTGTGACGCGCCCCCTCCCCTTCCGCCTCTGGTTCCAGCGCTAGAGCCCCCTCGCTGGCCTCCGCTGCTCCCTCGGCCGTGACGGGAAGAGCGGCACCCGGGAGCAGCAGCCAGCCGCGCTCAGCCGCGGGTGGACCGGAGCTGCGGACTCCCTGCCGAGCCCTGCTGGGGAACGCGCAACAGTCGCCCGCGCTGCTTTCTCGCAACCCGCCCGACGCCAGCGCGCACCGGGCCACCTTCCAACCTGCTCCCCCGCCTCGGGGAGGGTGGCGGCGCGGAGCCTTTCCCATGACCGCAGCGCCCGCAGCCGCTTCAGCGCAGCTCCCTTCCTCGGGGCTTCCGTTTGCAAAGCAGCCCCTCCCCCCACTGGGCTGCCTGAAGTAAACCCAGAGGCAGGGTTAAGTGAGAACGGTACCTTTATTCAGCTCAGAAAAGGTAAGTGACTTTCAGCTAGTACCGTCTGCTCTGCTTGGGAGAAACCACTTCTTTTATACATTTGCGGTTCCCGCCAAAACAAGAGCAGCGCGCGTCTGAGCCAATCAGGAGCGACTTCCTGATTCTAGCTCAGACAGCGCTTTAACAAGGAACAAACTATTTACAGAGATACAAGGTAGCCATTACAGGATACAACACCCCTCCCTCCTTAGTTGGATACATCCATCACGAAAGCCATGTGACGAAGTCGTCCAATCTGTTGGGTCGCCGCGAGGCTCGCTCCGACCTGCGCAGTTCAGTTGCGTCCTCGCTACCGACGGTGGAGGTTGGTTCGCTGTTGCTCCCCCGGCGCGGCTGGGGCCTGGTTTGGGCTCCGGCCTGTTGATTCGGCCTGGCAGGCACGACGCTGGCTTCGGAGGAGGACGATGGTTCGGCGTCGCTGGAGGATTCGCCCTGACCCGATAAGTCCATTTGAATGTCTAGTAAATCGGGTTGCGAGTTATAGTCTGTTGAAATGGGAGAGTCTTTGTCAGCGGTTTGCTCCAGGGGGTTTTCCATGCGTTTCCGAATGCGGTCAATGTGCCGCTTCCACATTCGACCATCCTCCAGTTTTACCATGTATGTTTTTGGAGCAGTTTGTTTAACAACAATTCCCTTCATCCAGTTTACACCTCCATCAAATTTTTTTACAAATACATTTTGTCCCAAATACATTTGTCTTTCAGGGTTTACATATATTGGGTTGTTAGTACAAAACCTTGGGTGTAACCTATCCAGTGGGGACCTTAATTTCCTTCCCATTAGTAACTCAGCAGGACTCACGTGCGTGTGAGAGTTTGGGGTAATGTGCTGGGTTAACAAGAACTGGTCCAAATTCTGTTGTACATCTCCAGGGCCTGACCTGCGCAATGCTTCCTTAGCCACACGAACATAACGTTCTGCCAACCCATTAGCCCAGGGCAAGTAAGGTGAGATGAGTGCATGTCTGACTCCTAGGTTATCTAAGAACAATTCAAACTGCCTGGCCGTTAATTGAGGCCCATTGTCAGACACTAGGATATCAGGGCAACCATGGGTAGCAAACAGCCTGCGCAAAACCTTGATGGTGGCACTTGTGGTTATGTTGTTCATTGCTATGATTTCCACCCATTTGGAAAATGCATCAACCACTATTAAGAAGTATTGTGACCCTACTGGCCCTGCAAAATCAATATGGACCCTGGACCAAGGCCCTGCAGGTTGCTCCCACTCTGCTGGAGTTGTTTTGGGGGGGTTAGGCCGTGATTCTTGGCATGGATCACATTTGGCTACCCAATTTTCAATATCAGCATCTAAACCTGGCCACCATAAGTGCCCTCTGGCTAGGCCTTTCATCCTGACAATCCCAGGATGGCCCACATGTAACATTTCAAGTACTTTTACCCTTAGGCTTTTAGGAATGATCATTCTATCCCCCCACAACAGACAACCTTTTACATATGACAATTCAAGTCTTTTGGTTTTGAAGTCACACAATTCAGGTTTCACAGAGTCATTTTGCCATCTCTTAAGTACACAGTTAACCACCTGTTTTAGGATTGGATCTTGCTGCGTATGTGCAGCCACCTCCCTTGCAGTAGTTAGTGGGTTGTCTTCGAGTTCTATCATTAAGACATCAGCAGAAGGGGCAGGGTCCTCCACTAACTCTGCCATGGAGCACCTACTGAGGCCATCTGCGTGGTTGATGGTTTTACCCCCTTTATGGATGAGCTCGTACTGGTATCCTGAGAGGAAAAGGGCCCAACTGATTAATCTTGGGGACATAAATGGAGGAGTAGGCTTGTTGGGGGCCAAAAGGCCTAATAAGGGCTTGTGGTCGGTAACCAATTCGAAACTCCTCCCAAAAAGGTAATTATGAAACTTCTTTACTCCTGCCACTAGAGCTAGAGCCTCCTTATCTAGTTGGCTATAGTTCCTTTCAGTATTGGTCATCGTTCTGGAAAAGAAAGCAATTGGGGCCTCTGTTTTGTTAGGCAAAACGTGAGCCAAGACTCCTCCCACGCCGTACGGGGAAGCGTCGCACGTAAGCCTGATAGGTAGCGAAGTACTATACTGGACTACCACACTTTTATAAGTCAATAATTGCTTTATTTGTACAAAGGCTTCGTGTTCAGTTCTCCCCCATGTCCAAGGGGTTTCTTTCTGTAGCAAACGGTGTAGAGGCTCTGCTGCTGTTGCCTTCTGTTTTAAAAAAATGGAGTAAAAATTAAGAAGGCCTAAAAAAGCTTGCAATTCAGTCTTATTTTGTGGCTCTGGGGCTTCTCTAATGGCTCTCAGTTTCTCAGTTGTGGGGTGGGTACCCTCCTTATCGATTTTATAACCTAGGAATTCTACACTGTTGGTTCCCCAGACACATTTATCAGGCTTAATTCTCAACCCTTTGTCTTGAAGTCTCTGAAGTACTTCCCTTATCCTTTTGTTGAGCTGTTCTTGGTTTTCCCCTGCAATTAAGATGTCATCAAAATAGGGAATGGCCCCTTTAATCCCTGATAACAATCTTTCCATTATGCTTTGGAATATCCCTGGGGCTATGCTTACTCCAAACTGTAATCTGGTACATTTAAAGGCACCCCTGTGGGTCACAATGGTTTGCGCGTTTGCTGTCGGTTCATCGACAGGCAACTGTTGGTAAGATTGTGCGAGATCGATCTTTGCAAACCTTTTCCCTTCCCCCAGGGAGTGTAGGAGTTGTTGTACCACCGGAATGGGGTAAGGGTGATGTTGGAGGGCCTTATTTAGCGTGGATTTATAGTCAGCGCAAAGTCTTAAGGAGCCATCCGGTTTTAGAGGCGTGACTATGGGTGTTTCCCATGGTCCCTGCTCCACAGGAACTAAAATGCCTTGGCTTATGAGCTTATCCAGCTGCAGGTCAAGTTTGGGAAGGAGCGGAAGGGGTACACTGCGAGGTTTGAGCCGGACAGGCGGGACCTTGGGGTCAATAGAAAACGAGATAGGGGGCCCTTTATACGACCCCAAGGTGGGGCTAAACACTTCAGGGAACTCTTGTAAAAAGTTAGGCATGCTATCACAGTTAACAGTGCAAATACCAGAAATTTCAATTCCCAACGGTTCCATCCAAGCCAACCCCAGGAGAGAGTGTTTAGCCCCTGTAACAACAATCATCGGCAGGGTACATTTAACATTCTTAAACACGATAGGTACATTCACTTTGCCCAGAACAGAGATTATCCCCCCTTGAAAATCTCTAATTACCAACGAGGTTTGCAATAGCTCAGATTTAGACAGGCTAGGCATGTACAATTTAAGCTTTTCCCACGGCATAATGGTGTATTTAGATCCCGTGTCAAGCTCCATAGAACATGGCTTGTTATTTAGAAGTAATGAAATAACAATCTTGCCCCCATTTTTTGTTGCCGTGTTATTCACGGAAAATTGAGTGTTACCTCTTGAGTAGTCGCGGTTAGCGGCTGAGTAGTTCTTTCGGCCCGAAAAACGAAAAGGTCGGTTTTCTCGCGGTTGAGGTGTTTGGTTCTGGGGTCGTTGATGGCGCGGGGTGGAGAAGGTTTCCTCCGGTGCAGATGCTCTGCAGGCTTCGGCGATGTGGCCGCGTCGGTTGCAGCGGCGGCATATGGCGTCCCGGAAGGGGCATCGTTGGCGCTGATGGTTTCCTCGGCAGCCGGCGCAGGGGGCGGCGGGGTGAGGAAGTCTGTGGTGTCTCGGCTGGTCTTGCAGCAGGAAACAGCTGTCCTCGTTGTGGGCTGGTGGGCTAAGGTCGTCTGGGTCCTCGGCGCGGGAAGACGTGGAGTCTATCTTGGCGATGACTTCTTTCCTTTCGTGATCCATCAGCTCTTTAGCAGCGGCGTCGACGACCTCTGCGGTTTGTGCTAGCTTAATCACTGTTTGTAGGGTTGGTTCGTCTTCGGTGAGGAGTTTGTTCCTGACCGAGGCGTTTCTCATGCCAAAGACTAAGGCATCGGTTAGGCGAGCTTCCGCGTTGTCAAACTTGCATTTCGCAAGCACCGTTCGAAGTCGCGTTGCAAATTGGTTGATTGATTCCGCTTCGCGCTGAGCCATTCTGGAGAACTGGTGCCGGAAAACCATGGCTGGTTTTGTTGGCTTGAAATGGCTCGCGAGCTTGGCTTGCAGAACGTCCCAAGCGACGGATCTTGCCGGCAGCGGGTCGGTGAGAGTCTGGGCGAGGGCGCGGATTTCTGGACCGCAGTAATTTAGGAAAATGGCCCGTCTTCGATCGGCGTCGGCATCCCATATTCCTGCTGCCTCGAGGAAGATCTCGAAGTTGGCTGAGTAGTCGTCCCAGGAAGTCTTTTCGGGATCGAAGAACTCAGGAGCCCGGCCGATTTGGAGATTGTTCATGTTGCACGTGTGGTTTCTTTCGTCCGTCGTCGCCAGTGAAGTAAACCCAGAGACAGGGTTAAGTGAGAACGGTACCTTTATTCAGCTCAGAATAGGTAAGTGACTTTCAGCTAGTACCGTCTGCTCTGCTTGGGAGAAACCGCTTCTTTTATACATTTGCGGTTCCCGCCAAAGCAAGAGCAGCGCGCGTCTGAGCCAATCAGGAGCGACTTCCTGATTCTAGCTCAGACAGCGCTTTAACAAGGAACAAACTATTTACAGAGATACAAGGTAGCCATTACAGGATACAACACTGCCCTTCCCGGGGGAGACGCTGCTCTGCCCCCCCTCCACTCCTGCAGCCTCCGGGCTCCCCTCAAGGCGGGGCTGGTTGGTGACCTCCAGTACCCAGGAGCCCCCCCAGTGGCAGGATTCAAACATTTGACTATCGGTTCTGTGGGTGTGGCAGCCGGAGGGCACTGCATAGTCCCCCTTCCCTCGTGTTGCGGTCAGCTCTGGCCCTGCTCCTGCCCCAAGGACTGTGGGTGTGGGGGAGACATCCACATGCTGTAGGCCTGTTTTGCCCCGGTGGAATCTGCTGATGAAGGCTCCTCTGACCAAGAAGACATGAGTGACAGGGAGGAGGAGAGTGGGGCAGACAGCTCAGAAGGAGATCAATCATCTAGCTCCTCCTTGGATTCAGAACATGAGGTCTTTTTTTAAAAAAAAAAATTTATTGATTTTTTTCAAAGTAACAAACACAACAAACAAAACATATAACACTTAATGGAGCTACAGTCGCTCCGCTCAAAGTAGAAGTCTTCATATAAAAGTAAAAGGTTTATCTGTAAAATACATATTGTTATATAAAGTAAAGTAAATCTAATCAAAATTTATAAAGATATATATAAAAAAGGAAACAAAATTATAAAAGAAAAGAGAAAAAAGGGAAAAGGAAAAAAAAAGAAAAAAAGGTGAAAAAAATTTATATTTATACTAATTATTTATTTATTTATTTATTTATTATTTGGATTTGTATGCCGCCCCTCTCCGAAGACTCGGGGCGGCTCACAACAAGTGAGCCGCCCTGAATTACAAAATACCATCTTATACACAAATTACCATCTTATACAATTCTAATACTAAATTCAAATATGCTAATAATATAACTTGACACTTATCTCTTCCTTGTTTCCCACCAGGTATATACTTTCTGCCAAATATCATAAAATTCTGATTCTTCTTGATTATTTAACCGTCTCGTCATCATATCTAATTCGGCACAGTCTAAAATCTTCTTCAGAATATCTGTTTCTTTTGGAATCTCACTATCTTTCCATTTTTGTGCAAAAACTATCCTAGCTGCTACTAATATATGAACTATTAAATAATATATATCTTTTTTGTATTTATAATTTGATATGCCCAATAGAAAAAATTCTGGTGCTTTCTTAATATCTAATTGAGTTATTTCTCTCAGCCATTTTTCTATTATGTTCCAATACTCTTTAGCTTTTGGGCACGTCCACCAACAGTGATAATAGCTACCTATTTCTATTTTACATTTCCATCAATTGGGCGAATTAGTTTGATACATTTTTGAAATTCTACTTGGTGGTAAGTGCCATCTATAAAACATCTTGATCTGGTTTTCTTTATAAGCAGTTGACTTTGTTATTTTCCAGTTATGCGTCCAGACCTTTTCCCAGGTATTCAGATCTATCTCTCTATTTAAGTTTCTACCCCAACTAATCATGTTATCCTTTAATATCCATTCTATATTTTTACTATTAATTAGAAATTTATATGTTTTCCCTATCAATTTTCTTTGATCTGTGGTTAGTAATTTACCTAATATATTATTATCCTTCCTAAGTATATACAGTGATCCCTCGATTATCGCGAGGGTTCCGTTCCAAGACCCCTCGCGATAATCGATTTTTCGCGATGTAGGGTTGCGGAAGTAAAAACACCATCTGTGCATGTGCGCCCTTTTTCCATGGCCGCGCATGCGCAGATGGTGGAGTTTGCATGGGTGGCAGGGAAACCCCGATTCGGCTCCTCGCTGCTGCCACCGAGCCCGCCCGCCCACCCACCAGCAAGAGGGGGAGAGATAGAGAAAGAGAGAGAAGGAAAGAAAGAGATGAGAGAGGGAGGAAGAGAGTGTGAGAGAGGAAGAAGCAAGATAGAGAAAGAGAGAGAGAAAGAAAGATGAGAAAGGAAGAGAGTGACATCATCGGGTGGGAAAAATCACGATATAGCGTTTCGCGAAGATCGAGATCGCGAAAATTGAGGGATCACTGTAAGTTGTTTTATCTTTATAAAATCTCGACTTAATCTGTATATATTGCCACCAGTCTATTGCCAGGCCCGATTCCCACAGTTCCTGCTTTGTTTTCAAATTCCACTGATTATCTACTAAATCTTTATATTTCCAGATCTGATCCTCTTGTAATAAATTTGGGAAAGTTATGGCTTCAATGGGAGCTATCCATTCCGGCATGACTAAGAAGTGATCTTTTTTAACCTCATTCCAAACATCTATAAGTGCTTTCTTAATAATATGTCTTTTGAAATAGGAATGTGTTTTATACTTTTCATACCATTTAAAGGCGTGCCATCCTAATATTAAATCATGTCCTTCTAAATTTAGTAATCTTCTATTTTGTAAAGTAAGCCATTCTTTGGTCCAAGTCAAAGTTGCGGCTTGATAATATAACTTCCAATTTGGACAGGCGAGGCCTCCTCACTCTTTTATGTCTTCTGCGGAGAGGGGCGGCATACAAATCTGATTAAACTTGAAAATTGAAACACTGTCTTATTCTAGGTTTTTTATCTTGCCATGTAAATTTTTTTGTTATTCTATTTAACTCTATAAAAAAATCTTTCCCTGGGTTAATTGGAATTACTTGAAATAAAAATAATACTTTGGGTAGAATGTTCATTTTGATTGTGGAAATCCTACCTAGTAGAGACAATTGCAAATTGCTCCAGGTCTTTAAATCATTTTTAATTTGTTTTAAGAGTTTGGTATAATAGACCAGTTAGAAGAATATGGATCGTTGGCCAGTTTGAAAATAAATAAAAATAAGACACACATATTAACTAAAAACATGATAGATTCTCAGATACAACTAGAAACAAAATCAAATATGAAAATAACAAAAAAAGTTAAGTATTTAGGTATTTGGATAACAGCAAAATCTATGACATTAAAAGGATTCGGAACAAGAGTTAATGATACAGCCACGCATGCGGAGAGCGATGCACAGGCAACAACAACTGAGAGATTATTCTCAAAGAAAATGAGGCCACCTGTGGTTGGGTGGGGCTGTGGTCATTAGTGAGGCTGCTATAAATAGCAGCCTGTGGGTTTGGCCATTGTGGAGGATTATCTGATCCTTGTGTTTCGTGCCTGCCTTGCTGACTTTGACCTTTTGTGTGCTGATTTTTCCCCGCTTTGAAACTAAAGCAGAGCAAAGTGTGTTTCACTTTGTGAAAGAAGAAGGACTGTGAATTGCCTCATAGCTGCAAGCTAAGTATCACAGAACTGATAAGGGACTTGTACAAATTACCAGTTTGGTTGGAGACCAGTGCTCTTTGCTATACCAAAAGAGGGCTTGGTTTAAGTGAATTTTCATTATAAAGAACATTGTTTTGAATTTTCAAACGTGTGTGTGTCTGAAATTTGTACCTGTGAACATAGTTCCCTCTAAGCTGAGCAGTGAGCAATCGCTCACTTAAAAATAATCATCAACTCAGAGTTTTCCAAACCTGCCCAGAGGCCGAGAGGGAAACAGTGAGAGGGAAGGAGAGAGAGAGGAAGAGAGAGAAACAGATAGAAAAAAAGAGAGGAAGGAAAAGAGAAAGAAAAAGAATGGCAGTAAGGAAGAGGGAAAGAAAATCAAAATCTAGTTTGAAACTAGCTCAACTATTTAAGTGGCATTTTGATATTGATAGAGTTGCCCTATTATGAGCTCAGTTATAGACACACAGTACAGTATTTTATTTTGAAATTCTCTGAGGCAAAACAGGGTGGGTTTTTTATTTGTTTGTTTGTTTGTTCATTCATTCATTCATTCGTTCATTCATTATTTCTGTGCCGCCCAGTCCCGAAGGGACTGCCGCTCAGTCACTATACTTTTCCGCCCCCCCCCCCAAAAAAATTAGAGGGAACACTGCCTGTGAATTTTGGGGAGGGGTCTACCAGAGAGCCTGACAGAACACCTCAAAGTCAGCTGGGACCTGGGAGGCAGAGAATGGGGGGGGGGCAGTGGGAGGTGGCATTTACCGATTCTCTGAACTACTCAAAATTTCCGCTACGGGTTCCCCAGAACTGGTCAGAACCTGCTGGAACCCACCTCTGACCCACCCAGGTTGCTTCAGTCGAGCCCTTCCTCGGTCGCTCTTGCCTGCCCCACAGGCCCCCCTGGCAGGCCTGGCGTCCGGGGTGCTGCACCAGCCCAGTGCCGGGTGGGTGGGGAAGCCCAGCTGGGGGCCTGTGAAGATGGAGGGGGGCAGTAAGGGGGCTGCTGGGGCCCCTGAGAAGGTGGCAGAGGCCTCTTGTCAGCCGGGGGGGAGACAATGAGGACCACAATGGGCAAGACACTTCGCGCCTTGCTGCAGCCAAAAAGGTCCCGCAGAATCGGCCTTCTCCAGGTCCCGTCCACCAAACAATGTTGGCTGGCAGGGCCTCAGCTCCGACCCCCCCCCCCCCCGAGGACAACTCTATCTCCACCCTACCGGTCATTCCAGCAGGCCTGGGGCCAGGAACGGACGGTTTTTAGGACATTGTAGGTCTTATTGCATTGTTGATTTTATGGGTGTCGTATTTATGGTTGTTGACAGCTGCTGTTGAGTCCTTTTGGGAGATAGAGCGGCATATAAATACAAATAATAAATGAGGAATGAATAAATAAAAGTACTGTTGTGGGACATGATCCTGTCTGTGGCCCGAGGCCCCTGCCCACAGCTCCCGACAGCGAAACCCTGGTGCCCCCCCGGCCCCTCGTGGCCGACCCCCTGACTCTGCCAGGCTGGCTCAAAGGGGGGTGGGGGCTGGCCCAGGAGGAGGGGAGGCCAGAGCCCCCTCCAGGCACCGGCTCCAACCCAGCGAACGGCCAGCCTGTTGGGCAAAGGAGGCCAGGGGGTCCCGAGCTCCACACGGCAGCCTGGAGTAATGGGAAGGCAGATCCATGGGGAAGTGGGGGGGGGCTTCACCTTCCCCGTCAAACATCGGCACATTTCGCTGCCAAAACGCGAAGGACAAAACGCAGCTCATTTAATACCCAAATTAATCTGTTTTTTCAAGAGCTGTTGGGAGACGTATCGGCCGCTGACTGGACCCCTACAAGGACCACAGAGACCAGCCAGGGGGCCTTTTCTCACAAGGGTTGGGGGGCTCTTCAGCTCCTCTTTCCCAGGGTGGCCCCCACCTTTGGATTTGGCTCCCACATTTCCCCACCCCCCACCCCAGAGGGGCTTCCCCAGCAGCAGGCGGAGGACCAACCAGCTGCCCCCTTTGGCTGCTGGAGGGAAGCCCCCCAGCCCGGCTCTGTGGGTTGGGATTCATAAGGGAGGGGCTGCTCCTCCACCCCCTCCCCCAAAAGACTTGGCAGTGGAATAGGGGCTGGGGGGGCTGACGGGGGCTTCCCTGGGATGCAAGTTCCCGCGAAAGGAGCCCCCACCCCCCACCCACGGCCTCCCAGGGGCTGCCCCAACCCTCCAGGCAAGGGAGCCGGCCTGCCGAGGCTTTGGGGGTCTCCACCCCATGAGGGTCCCTGGGCCACTTGCTTTGCTGAGGAGGGGGCGCCTTCTCCCCTCGAGAAAGGGCAGAGCAGAGCGACCAGGACGACAGGAGTCTATTACATACAAAGAGAGGTTGGGGGGGGCAATAGAGGGGACGTGGGGGTCTCCTTGGCCTCTCATCTCCAATCATTGGCAGAGGGAGCAGTGGGGCCCCTGCCTGTCCCATCCATCGGGGTCTGGCCACAGGCAGGGGGGGCAGCTGGGAGCCCCAGGTGGGGGGCCTTCAGGATGCCTTTAACCTGCTCTGTCAATCATCCAGGGGACTCCAAGGCCTGGGGGGTGGGGGGTGGGCTCGAGGAGGAAGCAGCAGAGACCAGCAAAGCCCAAAGCACCTTTCAGAAAAAGGAGCCGCAGCTGCAGCCCCCCCCCAAAAAAACCCACACACACACACACCATTGGGGCAGCAAGGGGGGGTCTTTCTTTTTGGTTCATTCTTGTACCAGAGGAGCTGCTCTTTGCTGTCACCATTTAGGGAGGGGGGTCTCGGGCAGGAGCCCACCCCCCCAAGCCCCTGGCCAGGCTGCAGAGAGGGCGGGGCAGGACGTTGCCCAAAGGGTTGCTGGCCAAGCGGTCAAGAGGGGGGGGCTCTGCCAAGGAGCAGTCTGGCCCCAGGCCGCCCAGCAGGGACAAGCCGCCTCTGCCCCAAAGCTGCCCCACTGGCGCTCCTCACGGGGCTGCTTGGTTGGTTGTGTTCCTAGGCCGCCCAACCCCTGCCGGACTCTGAGCGACCTACAGCAATGCAAACAATATACAAAACAATTCAACCCAAACCCCCAAAATAAACCGTCCATTCACCCCTGCTTGGGCCAGATCAGCCGTGGGCCGGCAGGTAGAGGCGGTTTTCACAGCTCTCTGGAAGGCCAGGAGGGAGGGGGCGGTGCAGATCTCCAGGAGCAGCCGGTGCCAGAGAGCTGGAGCCACCACAGAGAAGGCCCTGCCACACAGCCACGCCAACTGACACTGTCCAGTCGACGGGACCTGGAGGAGGCCGACCCTGCTGTGGGGCCTAATCGGCTGCTGGGAGGAAGGTGGCAAGAGACGGTCCCGTAAATAGCCAGGCCCTGAGCCACACGGGGCTGTACAGGTGATCACCAAGACCGGACGCCAGGCCAGCTCGCAGTGTTGGTGTGAGGTGGGAGCGCCTGGGGACACCCACAGAAAGGCCCTGGACTGGTTGCCGTCACCGGCTGCTCTTCAGCGGCAGCCCCATGTGCAGGGCGTGGCAGTAATTGAGACGGGAGGGGGCAAGGGCCCGAGGGGCTGTGAGGAGGGACTCCGACCTAGGGCCGCAAGTGGGGCACAAGGCGAACCTGGACAACCTCCTCTCCCTCTGGACCCACAGACGGCCGCTCTGCCGCTGCCGACTCACCCGGGCATCCAGGCCCGAAGGTGGGGTGGGGGGACGTGTTCAGGATGGCTCCCTTGAAGCCCCGCCTGGATTTCAGAACTCCGAGACCCCCTCAGGCCTGGGCAGTGTTGGGGGGCTGGGGGTCAGCCCTGCAGCATTGAAGCCGCCTCCCTCCCCCTCCTGCCTGGGAACAGAGAGATGGCCGGGCACGGCAGGGGCTTCTGCTGGGGCTCCTCCCTCAGTAGCCCCTCCAGTCTCCTTGCCGGCACAGAGACCCCTACCCCCACCTGGGCTGCCGCTGCCCCCCAGACTCTCCGGGAGCCCCTCTGGTTTCCTCCCAAAGCAGCCGCCCCATGTGGCTCTCTGGCTTTGAGTGAGTGCCCCCTGCAGGCGGCCCAGCACCTGCGCAGCCCTTTGAGGGGGGGCTTCCTTCGCTCTCCTGCGGGTGAGAGAGACGGGAAGGGCTCTTCCTTTGGCCACTTCCCCCCGGGGGGGGCTCCTGTGCGGGAGTTACTGCCAGTGCGAGGTCGGAAGGCTCAGAGGCTCAGAGCCCCCACCCCCACCCGGAGGGCAGAGCAGAGCCGCCTGGATGGAGAGGCACGAGTGCATAGCGCCCCCTGGTGGCACGTGGAGTACAGACACACCTCTTTCGCTTTCCGTGCCCTCCCCAATCACAAATTAGCTCCCTTTCAGGCCGGATGCCCCCACCCCACAGAAGTGTGACCCCCACTCCCAGCCACAGGGAGTCAGCTGCCCTCCCCACCCCACAGCCCTGCTCAATGGGACCCATATGAAGGGGAAACTGGTTCTTTTTCAGGGGGGGGGGCTTTTATGAGAAGAAACAAGGGCAGCCCTTATGGGGAAATACGTGTGTGTGTGTGGGGGGGGGTGTCCCTCAAAGGCCGAGTCGACTGGGGCACAAATCAGGTGGGGAGAAGCGAAAGCCCCTCCTGGGACCAGGTGGCAGAGGTCAGGAGGAAGCACCGAGCGGTGTGTGAGGTCCACAACTATCTCTCTCACACACACACACACACTCTGAGGTGTGCTGAGCGGGGCTCCTTGCGCAAGGGGGGAGGAAGGCCAGGGAGACCCCAGGGGGGAGGCTGCCAGGACGGGAGGGTGGGGCTGGAGCCCCCGAGGGGGACCCTCGCCCACCGCCTCGCCAGCCCTGAAGCCAGTCCCGTGGCCCCACGTGGGCTCTTCGCAACCGTGGCTCTTCACATGGGCCGCTCAGTGGCCTCCGAGGGGCCCAGAAACCCTGGAGCAGTGCAGGGGAGGGGAAGCTGTCCAAAACGGCCCCCAGGAGCCCCCCTCCCCAAGGGGGAAGCGCCCTCTGTGTCTCTGGGAGGGAAGAAGGGCAGGGACCCCCCCTCAGCCCTCCCATTGGCTGGCCCAGAGCCCACCAGCCTTCTCCCTCCCTTTGCCCAGAGGCCGGCCCAGATGGGAGGGGGCGAGATCTCAGGAGTTTGGGAGAAAAACAGACGGCCAATCGGAAGTGGACCGAATCCTTTAGCGCTGCATCGGCGGCTGCAGAGAATCTGGTGGAGCAAAAGGCTTCGAAGCCCCTTACGAGACCCCCGGGCGGCATCTCCCCCAAGAGGCAGGAGAATGACCGAACGAGAGGGCTACCTATCCATCCCCCCCCCCCCAAGAAAGCAGGCTTGGATAAAAACACCCAAAGGGACAACATTCCCTGGGAGAGACCTTGACGGTGTGTCCGGTGAGGAAATCACGGCTGCCCCCCAGACCAAGAGCAGGAAGGGCAGGCAAACCTCGAGAGGCCCAGCTCAGCCATCCAGGCCGTGGGGCCAGACCCCCAACGCAGCTGGGCTGCAGACAGCATGGGGCCTCCACTGAGGGGGGGTGCCAGGGAGTGGCCTGGGGGCCAAGGGGGTCTTCCTTGACCCACTGGGGCAAATGAAGGCACGAAGGCCACATGGCCCAAGGAGGGTCCCCTCGGCAGAGACGATACTGGTGGACCGGTGGACCGGTAATTTGTTCTGGTTCGCCAGACCTCTGGGTGGCCCTGCCCCCGCCTGCCCCGGTCGACGCTCAGCCCACCACGCCTGCCCTGCATACGTTGCCTTCGCCCCCCCAGCCCAGCTCAGCAACGGTCAGTTAACTGCTGGCTTGCCCTCCCTCTTGGGTCAGGGGCAGGGACCATGGACGCGCCATTCCCTGGGGCCCTGGAGACGCCACCCGCTGGCCGCCCAGCCTGGTCGGGTCAGGGAACGCGCCATTCCCCGGCTCCAGCCTCCCCAGGGCCTCCCCCTGCAGCTCCCCCTCCCCTCCTTCTGCCCCCCCCGCCATTTCCCCCCCTTCAGAGGCCCCGCCCTCACTCGCCCCCCCCCCCTGCTTCCTGCCCACGAAGATTCTGCGTTCGAGCCCCCTGGGACCCTGGGCAGAAAACAACAGGCCACAATAGCTGCGAGTTCAGGTTTTTAAACTACCGGGTCCTGTGGGCGTGGCTTGGTGGGGTCACGTGACCGAGGGCCACGCCCACAGAACCCGCAGGAGACAATTTGCATCCCACCCTGGAGCTGCTGGGGCCTGAGGCCTCTTCGGCGGCTCTTCTGCCGGCCTCGGCTGGATGCCACTCGTCTTCCGGTCACTCCCACGCCTTTCCCTCATATTTAGACCGGCCGGCACCTCTCGAAGGCTCTGACCGGCCACCTGGGCATGCAGGACCACTGGGGCTGGTGAACCGGATGAGCCCCCTCCTCCGTGCAGAGCCCCTCTTTGCCACCAAGGCCACCGCGTGGGTCTGGCCATAACCCGGAGGGCCCACCCGGGAGGACCATGGGGCTGAAAGTCATCCTGGACCAGCTCCCGAGACCCTCCCGTGCGCACTGGCCCTCAGCCCCAGCTGGACTCTGTTCCTCTTGGAAGCCTTGAAGGCTTCTCCTGACAGGAGAAAGGGGTCCCATGGGCCTGGAACCCGGAATGGGGCCACCGGGTGGGGTTCGCTCTGCCTCCAACCACCCCCGAGGGCACTTCAGTGACCGGAGCCCCCCGGAAAGCCCAGAAGGGACCCCTGCCATTGGGGCGCAGGGCCAGTGGATTGAGGGCTACCACAAGGGCTTCTGCTGGGTTGCCCACTGGACCCCGAGGGAGCCCCTCCTCCCGGATGGGGTGGGGGGACACCAGCAAGCTGAAGAGCAATCAGGGGGGGTGATGACGCCTGCCTGAGAGGGGGGGCTTCTGACTGGAGGGGGAGAGAGCAAAGGGCTCAGCCAGGAGGGGGAGGGGGGTCCAAACGGACCTCCGATCTCAGGCCAGCCCGGTCCTGTGGGGGCTTCGGAGAGGAGGGCGAGCTTTTGTCCCTCCCTGCTCTGGTCCGAGAGATGCTGGAGAAGGGGAGGGTCCCGT
The DNA here is from genome assembly GCF_031021105.1 of Erythrolamprus reginae. Classification (NCBI taxonomy): domain Eukaryota; kingdom Metazoa; phylum Chordata; class Lepidosauria; order Squamata; family Dipsadidae; genus Erythrolamprus; species Erythrolamprus reginae. Next base: position 119,557 of record NC_091950.1, on the reverse strand, counting down.
CCCCGGACAATCGCTTCAGACAGGGAGAAAGAGGAGGAAGGCTCAGGGGTCCTCCTGGGGGGAGCAGGGGGTGCTTCCGCAGAGCCCCCACAGCACCCAGGGCCTCTTGGGGCCTCCCCTTCCTGAGAGCAGGGGGGCCTCTGGAGCAGCCTCCCCACAGCGTCCTCGCCCCTCCAGGGCAGGGAGGGGTCAAGAGAGCTGAGCCACTGACCATACAGGGAAAGGGCCCACCAAAAGGGACAAAGACCAACCCCATTGCAGGTCACCAAAGACAGTGAACTCCCCCCTTGACTAGACCCTTAAGCAAACTTTGGGGGGAAGCAACCCCCAAAACGGAGGCCAGCCCATTCTCCCCCCTCCGTGCAAGGCAACTCAGTGCCTCGGTTTCCCAAACCCACGACCCGCGGATCCATGCTCCGAGATCCAATCCTGTCCGAAGACGAAGCCCGCTCGGTTTCGGGGAGGGGAGGGCTCCGTGGGGCGGCAGTCTTTGGGGCACAGGCACCCACGGGGGAGGGGCTGGGGGCTGGATGTACGGGGGGGGACCCATCTAGCCAAGACCAGGGGGCTAATTGTGGAAAGCCTCCCACAGGCCCTGCCCTGTCCACTGGCCGCATCAGCGTTTGGGCCCCTGGGAGGGGAGGGTCCGAGCGGGGCCCAAGGGAGGAGACACCCCGGAGAGCCCGGGAGGAACGTCTTGGTGCTTCACACTAGATACTACCGGGAGCGCCAGGAGGGATTGGGGGGTGGGGTGGGGTTGTTTGGCAGGCCAAGGGGGCTGTTCGGGAAGAAGCCCCCCCTTCCAGCCCCGCCCCTCCGGGCCTCCTTTGTCCTCACTGGGGGGAGGGGGCGGAGGTTCCTATTAGAAAAGGGGGGGAGGCTACCCGTAGGGGGGGCAAGCAGGGGCTGAGCGAGAGAGGCCAAGGGGGGCGGTGGGGGGGCAGAGGCCTTGGGGGAGGGCGGGGCCGGGAGGGCGGCCGGAGGGAGCGGGCAGAAGGCACCGCGGCCGCCTCTCCTTCCCCGCCACTCCCGGCGGGACACGACCAGGGTGGCCGCGCTGGGCCGGGAGCTGCCGTCCCTTCGGCCGAGCGGCGCTGACGGGTGGCGGGCAGAGGGGGCCAAAGCAGACCGGGCAGGCGAGGGACACCCCCCCCACACACACACACACCCCAAAGCTCCCCCCGGCTCCTCCTCCGCCGCCGCCGCTCGGCCGCCTCCCTCTCCGCCCGCGACGCAACCCTGACCGACAGCTCGCCTGGCCAATCGACTCCAGCAGCTCCGAGGAGGGTCAAATGGGAGGCTGGGTCCGAGGGGGGCGGGGGGATCCCGGGCAACCCCCGCCGGAGCCTCCTCCAGCCTGGCAGCCTTCGCCCCTCGCCCCCCTTGGCCACCACAGCCCTGCGGGGCTCTCCGAATTCAGCCTCCCCAAGGCGGCTCCCCATTGGGAAGGGGCACCAGCAAGCCATGCCCGCCCAGCCCGCTGCCCCAAGGGAAGCGCCTTTGCGCGTGGCCGGTTGCCCGGCTCTGCCTTCCCCGGGCCAGATTCCCTGCGCGGATTCCCGGGTTCTTGGATGGACCCCGAGGTGTCCCGTCCCCCCCGCCAACCAGGATGGAGTCTTGCTGGCTCTCCATCCGATCTGGCCCGATTCCTTCTGACCATGACGACAGCCCCTCCCTCCATCGTCGCCGGCCCCTCCAGAGATGGGGATTCTCATCAAAATCATTGCGAATCTGAGGAGATGGGACCCCTCCCCCCCATGCGCCGATGATCTCCCACCTGTAGAGTGAGCGCCCCCCCAAGGTTTCCCCCTCTTCTGGGCCTTCTTCTCTGACCACGCAACGAGGGGCAGACTGTGGGGAGGACGCCCACACACGGGTGGAGAAAGGGGGCAGATCCCAAAGGAGGGAGGCTGCCCGGAGGCCATCTCAGTGGAGGGTGATTGACAGCCACCCCAACCGCCCTGCCCGTCAGGTCCCCCCACCAAGGGCCCCTGGGAGGTTAACATTGCCGGCCGAGGGGGGGAGGCTTTCATCCAGCAGGCTGCGGAGGGGGGGTGTCCCGGGGTGTGCACTCCAAATATTAGCCCCTGCCCAATCGTCGGCTGGGAGAGCCGGTGGAACTGGCTGCCACAGGGAGGGACGAGGGCTTAGGTGCTGGAAGTGGAGGCCAGATTGGACTGGGAACCGCCGGGCCCTTCTGCGCCCAACTGCAGGCAAGGGGGGGCGCGGGCGTCAGGGGGGGCGGGGGCTGCCCGGGGAAGAGCCGATGCAGCGGAGGGTCCTGCCTGCCCTGGGTACGGGGTCCGCCAGGCCGGCTGCCCCTGCAGCTCGCTCCCGTCTGTCACCGGCCTCGTCCAGCGCTGCTGCAGTGCGTGTTGACGCAGCCTTCATGAGGGCTTCCCCTTGCCTAGCCTGGGTGGGGTCAGGACTCCTGTCAGCGCAAGACTGCTGGGGGCGGAGGGGGCGCCAGGCAGCTCCACTGAGGGGCTCCGGGTGGGGGGCAGCTGTGATTCTATCAGCTGTGTTCTCCTTCCAGCCCCCCAAGGAGGGCAGCTATGGGAAGGAAAGCCTTGGGGGGGAGTGGAAGCCCAGCGTAACTTTGGGAGGCGGGGGGGGGGGGTTTAGCCTTCCCCCTCCGCAGGAATGAAGGGACCAGACTTGACCCTCCCCGGAGGAAAATGGTAGAGGAGCCCCTGCTGTCTGAGATCTCCTGGTGGTGCCCCGTCCGAGGGTGGGTCCAGCGTCCTTCTGGGCATAGGAGTGCCTAGGGAACTGCCAGCCACTTGCCTGGGGCTGCCCCTTTCTCTCCGGGTGGGGCTCACTTGGGAAGGCTGGAGGGACTGACGTCACCAACTCACGCCATCTGCTGAGGGACGGGGGGGGGGGCGTGCGTGCGTGCATGGTGGCGTCACCGCTCTCTCCTCCAACACATCCCGGGAGCGGCTGCTGTCCAACGCAGAGGCGCCGCTGGTCTCCAGGGCGACGGGGGCCAGGCCACCAGAAGAGCGTCAGAGCCCAGAGGGCCCCACCCGCGGAGAGGAGGGGGGGCTGCTGGGCGGGATGCAGGCGTCGGGGGCGCCCTCTCATGGTCACCCCTGTGCAGGAAGGCTGCTCCCCCATCTAACATCTGATGGCCTCGGGGAGGGATGCCCCCTGAAACGGTCCCATGGGTCAGGCAGAAGTCCCCGCCCCCCAATCTCTCCCCCCCCCGCCTGCCCCTCGAGAGCGACGCCCTGCCTCCCCGCGGGGCTGCTTGTGGGGCCTGCAACCCCGGGACCCCGGTCAAGGAAGGAGGGGCCCGCGCTTGGGGGGGCTTCCTTCACTTGTCCCGGGAAGAGCTTTGGCCGACTCCCCCCCCCCCGAAGACGACGCCCAGCCGCGGGGTGGCGGGAGGGGGCAGAGGGTCGGCTCTGAATAAAGGCGTCGCCGCGCCCTTCGTTTGTCTCCGCTTTATTGTTGCATCGCTATTACATAAGGTGACCGGCTCGTGGGGGGGGGGGCGGGGGGGGCGCGTCTGCGGCGTTTCTCGGTTGCCTTTTGCACGGGAGCTCCACGAGGCATGCGGGCTGCTGGGACGGAAACTAGTCCGGGGGGGGTCGTATTTACAAGGCGAGGTCGCCCGGCTGGGAAGGTCATGGGGAGCGCCAGGGAGGGTCGCCCCCGCCGCCGCCGGGGCTGGAAGAAGACCGCGGCCCCCGGACCACCTGCCTGCCCAGCGGAGCGCCTCCTCGGTCGGCAGAGGCCCCGGGCGAGCCCCTCCGTCGGGGCAGAGCAGCAGGCGGGAGGGGGGGGCATTCACACGCACGGGGAGGCCGTTTGCGGCAGGAGGAGCGGCGGCCCAAAGCAGCCCTCGGAAACGGATCCAGCGGGGGGGGGGGGGGAAGGGGGAGGCCTGGCTACAGTCGCAGAGAATTCTTGTGGCCCCCCAGCCGGGAAGCTGCGAGGATGCCGGGGCAACCCAGGGGCTTGGAGCGCGCGCACAGAACGGGGTGGGGGTGGGGGTTGGTCGGTGCCCATCCTGGCGCGGTCCGAGTGCGGAAGCTCCCGCAGGTGGCTTCCTTTCGCCAAGGGCTGCCCAGGCCTGCACCCCCTCCCCCGTGGCATGCACCCCCTCCCCCGTGGCACATGGGCTCTTCAGCCTGGACTCGGGCCCTTTCCCCTCTTCCCATCAGAAGCCCCCCAGCAGGACCTGAGACCGCGTGTCCGAAGGATCTGCTCTGGCCGGCCCCCACCAGGCTGGAGCCATAGCAGCCCAGTCCCACCGGGTCCCCTGCAGCCCTTGGACAGAGGCCTCCCCCCCGTGCCCCCCCTTGGACAGGCCTGGCCAGGGGGATTCCAGGGGGGTCCAGGGGTCAAGCAGATTCCACCTGGCCAAGACCAGCCGCCCTGATCAGCCTCAGTGGCTCCCAGCCTGGGTCCTCAGTGGGGTGGGTGGCTCCTTCCCAGTGGAGGGAGGCTGCGCCAGAGCCCCACCGGCCCCCTTCCCTGCACAGCCAGCCTCTCTGCCCACTCCCCCCCCCCATGCTTTGAGACCAAGCAAGTGGGCCAACAGCAGCTGGAGGGAAAGTGGCCCCCCTCCCTGCCACCGCTGGGTCCGTCCTGGGCCATCAACCGCCAGGCAGACCAAGCCAAGCCAATCCCTGCCCTCCTCTCTCTTGTGGGCCTTGCCAGCTGGCGCAGGGGGCACCTTCACAAAAGGCCCAGGTCCTCCTGCCCCCGAGCCCCCTGAAGGCTCGGCCGGACCGCGGCCTGGTTTGCAAGCGAAGGGCTCCTCTCTTTCTCTGGGTAGGTGGGGAGGGGGACCCCCCCGGCCTCTGCCCCCCCACCTGCCTCAAGTGGCCCCCTGGGACAGAGGCCAAAGCACGTAGACTGGCAGGGAAGGAACCAGGCGGGGGCTGTCTTCCCCACACACACCCCACCCGTGAACCTCCAGTCCTGCTTCCAACTCGGAGACGCCAAGTCCTCCCCTGCAATTTTAAGGGAGGGAAGGGAAGGGGCGTGTTGAAGGGCACCTGCAGGGCCTTTTTGGAATGAGGTGGCCCCAAGGGCAGAGAAGGGAGTCTCAGAGCGGGATGGGGGGCTGTCCGGCCTCTCCTCTCTGTGGGCGGGGGGCTCTGGGGAGCCTGCAGGTGGGTGGCAGGAGAAGCCACGGGGCGGGGGTCCCCTCACTGCCCCCCTCGTGGCTGCTTCCGTCCTCCTCAGCAGGAGGGGTGGGGGCGCCCAGTGTTGGGGGAATGCAGAAGACGGAGGCTGGGAGGCACACGCTCCCCCCCAGCTCAAGGCCTCCTCTGCCCCCCCCATCCCAGCCGGCGTTCCTCCCCTGTGCTGGCCCCCCAGTCTCTTCCCGTCTGGCCTCACCCAGATCCTGGGGGCTCACAATAAGCTGCATGTTCACATGGCTGATGGGGGAGGGGGCCAGGGGTCCTGTGCCTCCGGAGGGGGGGCTGCACTACCTCAGGGGGGGGCCTCCCACAGGGCCTGGGGGATGAAGCCAAGGGAGGCTGGCTGGGGTCTGTTCAGGGGTGGGGGTGGGGACTGACTGGTGAGGGGGGGCAAGCAACCTGCCCCCTTCCCCTTCCCCCCTCCCGGAGTTTGTGCAGACCTGGCAGGGGGGCATTCATTCAGGAGCCCCCCCCCTTAGCCACTCTAGAGTCTCAATCAGGCCGAAGTCAGTCCAGGCCCCTTCGGCCCCTCCCAGAAACGGAGGGCCAGCAGGCGCTGCAGCTCTTCTCTCGTCGGTCCCAGAGGTTTGCTCCAGAGGGGGTGGGAGGGGCCTGAGTGGTCAGTTGGCCCCCAGCTGAGCCCCTTCCTCCCGAGTCCAAGTCCGGCTCTGCTGCTGCTGCTGCTGCTGCTGCTGGGGAGTGGGAGGTGCAGGCGAGGAGGCCGCGCAGTGTCCGGCCAGCACCAAGAGAGCCCAGGGCCGCCGGAGGGGGGGGAGGAGGGGACCAGGCGGGGGAGGGGGTGCCGGCCGGCCCCTCACATGAGGCTGCACTTGCCCTTGAGCTTCTCTGTCCTCTTCTGCTTGGTGCTGCGCTTCCCGTCGATGCTCAGGCTCATGTTGCGCCTCTTCTCCAGGTTGAGCAGCTCCTGGAAGAGCTCCTTGACGTTGTAGTTCATCTTGGCCGAGGTCTCCATGAAGGCGCACTGCCACTCCTTGGCCACGGCCTCCCCCTCCGGCGTCTGCACCTCCCGCTGGGTCTCGTCGCACTTGTTGCCCACCAGCATGACGGGGAAGGCCTCCCCGCCGCCCTTCAGCTGCACGATCTGCTGGTGGATGGGCCGCAGCTCCTCCAGTGACTGCCGGCTGGTGACCGAGAAGACCAGGATGAAGGCGTGGCCCTTGGAGATGGACAGGCGCTGCATGGCCGGGAACTGGTGGCTGCCGGTGGTGTCGGTGATCTGCAGAGTGCAGACGCTCTTGTCGCAGCTGATCACCTGCCGGTAGGTGTCCTCGATGGTGGGGATGTAGGTGTCGCGGAAGGTCCCCTTGACGAAGCGCAGCACCAGCGAGCTCTTGCCCACGCCCCCGGCCCCGAAGACCACCACCCGGTAGTCGTTGCTCTGCTCCGGCATCTTGGAGGGGCTGGCGGCAGGGAGGGGTCAGCGGCTGCCCACCTGGGAGGAAGGGGGGGGGAGGGAGGAAGAAGAAGGGCCATCAACCAGGGCGGGCAGGCAGAGGCAGCCCCTGCCCCACCCACTTCAGGGAAGCGCCCTGGACCTCTCAGGCCCCAGAAATGCCCTTCTGCCCTCCTACACCGGCCCCCCACACATGCAGCCTGGATTGAAACGGGTTTCTTCCCCCTCCCCCTCCCCCCATGCCAGGCTTCCCAGGGGGAGGGAAGAGAAGAGAGAAGGAGGAAGCCGGAGAGGAGATGAAAGAAGAGAAAGAAAAGAGGAGGAAAGAAGGGAGAAGGGGAGAGAGAAGAGGAGAGAGAGAAGAGGAGTGATAGAAGAGAAGAGGAAAGAGAAGAGGAGATGAAAAAGGAGGAAAGAAGGGAGAAGGGGAGAGAGAAGAGGAGAGAGAGAAGAGGAGTGATAGAAGAGAAGAGGAAAGAGAAGAGGAGATGAAAGAAGAGAAAGAAAAGAGAGGAGGAAAGAAGGGAGAAAGGGAGAGAGAAGAGAGAAGAGGAGAGGAAGGAGAAGAGGAGATGAAAGAAGAGAAAGAAAAGAGAGGAGGAAAGAAGGGAGAGGGGGAAAGAGAAGAGAAGAGAGAGAAGAGGAGAGGAAGGAGAAGAGGAGATGAAAGAAGAGAAAGAAAAGAGAGGAGGAAAGAAGGGAGGAGAGAGAAGAGAAGAGGAAGGAGAAGAGATGAAAGAAGAGAAAGAAAAGAGAGGAGGAAAGAAGGGAGAAGGGGAGAAGAGAGAGAAGAGGAGAGGAAGGAGAAGAGGAGATGAAAGAAGAGAAAGAAAAGAGAGGAGGAAAGAAGGGAGGAGAGAGAAGAGAAGAGGAAGGAGAAGAGATGAAAGAAGAGAAAGAAAAGAGAGGAGGAAAGAAGGGAGAAGAGGAGAGAGAAGAGAAGAGGAAGGAGAAGAGGAGATGAAAGAAGAGAAAGAAAAGAGAGGAGGAAAGAAGGGAGAAGTGGAGAGAGAAGAGAAGAGAGAGAAGAGGAGAGGAAGGAGAAGAGGAGATGAAAGAAGAGAAAGAAAAGAGAGGAGGAAAGAAGGGAGAAGGGGAGAGAGAAGAGAAGAGAAGAGAGAGAAGAGGAGAGGAAGGAGAAGAGGAGATGAAAGAAGAGAAAGAAAAGAGAGAAGGAAAGAAGGGAGGAGAGAGAAGAGAAGAGGAAGGAGAAGAGATGAAAGAAGAGAAAGAAAAGAGAGGAGGAAAGAAGGGAGAAGAGGAGAGAGAAGAGAAGAGGAAGGAGAAGAGGAGATGAAAGAAGAGAAAGAAAAGAGAGGAGGAAAGAAGGGAGAAGTGGAGAGAGAAGAGAAGAGAGAGAAGAGGAGAGGAAGGAGAAGAGGAGATGAAAGAAGAGAAAGAAAAGAGAGGAGGAAAGAAGGGAGGAGAGAGAAGAGAAGAGGAAGGAGAAGAGATGAAAGAAGAGAGAAGAGAAGAGGAAGGAGAAGAGAGAGATGAAAGAGAGGAAGAAAGAGAGAGGAAAGAAGGAGAGGAGGAAAGAGAGGAGAAGAGAGAGAAGAGAGAAGAGAAGAGAGAGAGGAGAAGAGGAGAGAAAGAAAAGAGAGGAGGAAAGAAGGGAGGAGAGAGAAGAGAAGTAGGAAGGAGAAGAGATGAAGAAAGAGAGAAAGAAAAGAGAGGAGGAAAGAAGGGAGAGGAGAGAGAGAGAAGAAGAGAAGAGGAAGGAGAAGAGGAGATGAAAGAAGAGAAAGAAAAGAGAGGAGGAAAGAAGAAGTGGAGAGAGAAGGAAGAGAGAGAAGAGGAGAGGAAGGAGAGAGGAGATGAAAGAAGAGAAAGAAAAGAGAGGAGGAAAGAAGGGAGGAGAGAGAAGAGAAGAGGAAGGAGAAGAGATGAAAGAAGAGAAAGAAAAGAGAGGAGGAAAGAAGGGAGAAGAGGAGAGAGAAGAGAAGAGGAAGGAGAAGAGGAGATGAAGAAGAGAAAGAAAAGAGAGGAGGAAAGAGAAGTGGAGAGAGAGAGAAGAGAGAGAGAGGAGAGGAAGGAGAAGAGGAGATGAAAGAAGAGAAAGAAAAGAGGGAGGAAAGAAGGGGAAGAGAGAAGAGAAGAGGAAGGAGAAGAGATGAAAGAAGAGAAAGAAAGAGAGGAGGAAAGAAGGGAGAAGGGAGGAGAGAGAAGAGAAGAGAGAGAGGAGAGGAAGGAGAAGAGGAGATGAAAGAAGAGAAAGAAAAGAGAGGAGGAAAGAAGGGAGAGAGAGAGAAGAGAAGAGGAAGGAGGAAGAGATGAAAGAAGAGAAAGAAAGAGAGGAGGAAAGAAGGAGAAGAGGAGAGAAGAGAGAAGAGGAAGGAGAAGAGGAGATGAAAGAAGAGAAAGAAAAGAGAGGAGGAAAGAAGGGAGAAGTGGAGAGAGAAGAGAAGAGAGAGAAGAGGAGAGAGGAAGGAGAAGAGGAGATGAAAGAAGAGAAAGAAAAGAGAGGAGGAAGAAGGGAGAAGGGGAGAGAGAGAGAAGAGAGAGAAGAGGAGGAGAGGAAGGAGAAGAGGAGATGAAAGAAGAGAAAGAAAAGAGAGGAGGAAGAGAAGGGAGGAGAGAGAAGAGAAGAGGAAGGAGAAGAGATGAAAGAAGAGAGAAAGAAAAGAGAGGAGGAAAGAAGGGAGAGAGTGAGAGAGAGAGAAGAGAAGAGGAAGGAGAAGAGGAGATGAAAGAAGAGAAAGAAAAGAGGGGAGGAAAGAAGGGAGGAGAGAGAAGAGAAGAGGAAGGAGAAGAGATGAAAGAAGAGAAAGGAAAGAGAGGAGAGAAAGAAGGGAGAAGGGGAGAGAGAAGAAGAGAAGAGAAGAGGAGAGGAAGAGAAGAGAGATGAAAGAAGAGAGAAAGAAAAGAGGGGAGAGAAAGAAGAGAGAGAGAGAAGAGAAGAGGAAGGAGAAGAGATGAAAGAAGAGAAAGAAAAGAGAGGAGGAAAGAAGGGAGAAGGGAGAGAGAAGAGAAGAGAGAGAAGAGGAGAGGAAGGAGAAGAGGAGATGAAAGAAGAGAAAGAAAGAGAGGGAGGAAAGAAGGGAGGAGAGAGAGGAGAAGAGGAAGGGGAAGAGATTGAAAGAAGAGAAAGAAAAGAGAGGAGGAAAGAAGAGGAGAAGAGGAGAGAGAAGAGAAGAGGAAGGAGAAGAGGAGATGAAAGAAGAGAAGAAAGAGAGGAGGAAAGAAGGGAGAAGTGGAGAGAGAAGAGAAGAGAGAGAAGAGGAGAGGAAGGAGAAGAGGAGATGAAAGAAGAGAAGAAAAGAGAGGAGGAAAGAAGGGAGAAGTGGAGAGAGAGAAGAGAAGAGAGAGAAGAGGAGAGGAAGGAGAAGAGGAGATGAAAGAAGAGAAAGAAAAGAGAGGAGGAAAGAAGGGAGAAGTGGAGAGAGAAGAGAAGAGAGAGAAGAGGAGAGGAAGGAGAAGAGGAGATGAAAGAAGAGAAAGAAAAGAGAGGAGGAAAGAAGGGAGAAGTGGAGAGAGAAGAGAAGAGAGAGAAGAGGAGAGGAAGGAGAAGAGGAGATGAAAGAAGAGAAAGAAAAGAGAGGAGGAAAGAAGGGAGAAGTGGAGAGAGAAGAGAAGAGAGAGAAGAGGAGAGGAAGGAGAAGAGGAGATGAAAGAAGAGAAAGAAAAGAGAGGAGGAAAGAAGGGAGGAGAGAGAAGAGAAGAGGAAGGAGAGAGATGAAAGAAGAGAAGAAAGAGAGGGAGGAAAGAAGGGAGAAGAGGAGAGAGAAGAGAAGAGGAAGGAGAAGAGGAGATGAAAGAAGAGAAAGAAAAGAGGGGAGGAAGAAGGGAGGAGAGAGAAGAGAAGAGGAAGGAGAAGAGATGAAAGAAGAGAAAGAAAAGAGAGGAGGAAAGAAGGGAGGAGAGAGAAGAGAAGAGGAAGGAGAAGAGATGAAAGAAGAGAAAGAAAAGAGAGGAGGAAAGAAGGGAGAAGAGAGAGAAGAGAAGAGGAAGGAGAAGAGATGAAGAAGAGAAAGAAAAGAGAGGAGGAAAGAAGGGAGAAGGGGAGAGAGAAGAGAAGGAGAGAGAAGAGGAGAGGAAGGAGAAGAGGAGATGAAAGAAGAGAAAGAAAGAGAGGAGGAAAGAAGGGAGAAGGGGAGAGAGAAGAGAAGAGAGAGAAGTGATAGAAGAGAAGAGGAGAGGAGAGAAGAGAGGAGACTGTCGAGGGCACCTCTGGCCCAGGCCCAGCCTTTCTGGAGGGCCTCCAGCCAGCGCCCCCCCCCCCAGGGAAGATTTGGGCTCCAGGGCCCTTCCTGCAGCTGAGCCATGCCCGGGGGGGGGTGTCACGTTCAGTTGCCCCATCCTCCCGGCTCCTGCTCCCCCCCCATCCGTATCAGACTCTGCGGCCTCCCTTAACTTTGCAGGAGGAGACACCAAATGTGCGAGTGTCGGGTTGTGTAATGTAGTTTAGGGGCTTTTATTGACTAGTTTTATTGGGGTTTTATTGTTTTTTATATTTGAATTTTCATTGTACTGTTGTATTATTTTATTGTTGTAAGCCTGTGTCCAATGGGATTGGGTGGCATATAAGTCAAATCAATTCGGCCTTCGACCAGGGACCCCTGAGCTTCCGGCAGCTCCTCCGAGGGGGGGCGGGGGGGGGCTTTTTCCCAGCAGGCTCCCATGGTGACCCCCTCCCCACCCCTGGGGAATCTGGGGCTTGACTCCCCTGGTGGCTGATCCTTTTCTCAGCGCTTGGCTCTTTCCATGGTGTGTTGCCCGGAGTCGCTTTGTGAATTGTGCAGCTCCAGGAAAGCCCACAAAACCCGGGAGAGGCGGAACCGAAACTTCACTGAGTTAGTGAGGTCACAACGATCTTCCAGAGCAGTCCAGCCAAGTCCTGACTTGGAGCTGGCCGTCATTTACGAGGCCCCAGATGGGCCCATAACACAGGCCAGGGCGGCCCCCAGTGAAGCTCTGGCGGTGGCCGCCTGCCCTCCCGCTGCTCCCTGGGGACAGGGGCCTTGGGGGTCAATGCACAGCCACCCACCAGTCTGGCCACAGCCTCCAAGCAGCCCCGAGGCGGCACAAGGTGGGGAAGACCGTCAACCACCAAAACGGATCGGGGCAAGTAAGCAACCGCTTACGAATAACGGCCCCCAGCAGACGGATGCAGTGGTTTTGACTGGGGCCAGAGGAATGACCCGGCCGATGGGAGTGGCCTGGGAATGATGGCAGCAGAGAGAGAGAGCACCGAATGGGAGCGGATGGCCAGCTAGAAGGAACCGGCAGCGCGGCATGGCCGCCAAAAGAACCACAGAGGCGATTCTACCTTTTGAGAGTCAATCCCAAACTGCGACCGGCCATCGTCCTGCAGGACACAGGAAAAAGTGCCCTGGATGAACCGGGGGTGGGGGATGGAATGCCACAGGGTGGGAGCAGAGAGCCTGGAGCTGCAGGGGGCTTCTCAGGGCCGGGGAAAGGGCGGCTCCCTCCAGACCCCCCCAGCCCAGGCCAAGACCCTTCCGGTTGGGAATCCGGGCCCCAAGCGCCAGAGGGTCAGACTGGGAGGGCAGGGCTGAGAAATGTGGCTGTCCAGAAGAGCTGCTGGGCAGGGGAACCGGTGACTGGACGTGGGCCAGGCGGACACTGTCCTTGAGCAGAGGGTCAGTCTGGCCGCTCCCAAGCTGGGTTTCCCCACTCGAGGCTGGGGGGGAGTGGAGTAGCCCAAGGACTCTTCAACATCTTCATCAACGACTTGGAGGACAGGAGATAGATGGGACCTCACCCAATTCCCAGGTGACACCAGACTGGTGGGAAGAGGGGTGCAGGACACAGAAGGACCTGGAGAGACTTGCGCAAGGGGCGCTGTCCAGAACCAGCTGAAATTCAATGGTGAAAAAAGTCCAGTTCCCCATTTAGATGAGAAAAACAAACGCGCAGGTAGAGTTTGGGGGGCAAGAGCAGTCGCTGTGAGTGCGCCCACAACAGCTTGCATTCTGGACCAGTTGTCACTTCCAAGCACTCTTGGAGGGCAGCCCCATGGAGAGGGCCCTGCAATAGTCTAATTGTGAGGTGGCAAAGGCACGACTGGCTGTGGGGAAGGCCTCTCCATCCAGGTAGGGTCGCAGTTGGGGCACTACACCTCCAGCATCACCTGTCAAATGTTGATCTTGTTTTAGCTGTGAGTCTAGGAGACTCACAAATTGTGCTGCACTGGTTAGCGATTGGTCTCCAAACACAATTCAAAGTGTTGGTTATGACCTATAAAGCCCTTCATGGCATCGGGCCAGAATATCTCAGGGACCGCCTTCTGCTGCACGAATCCCAGCGACCAGTTTGGTCCCACAGAGTTGGCCTTCTCCGGGTCCCGTCGATTAAACAATGTCGTCTGGCAGGACCCAGGGGAAGAGCCTTCTCTGTGGCGGCCCCGACCCTCTGGAACAACTTCCCCCAGAGATCAGAATTGCCCCCACCCTCCTTGCCTTTCATAAGCTCCTTAAAACCCACCTCTGTGGTCAGGCATGGGGGAATTGAGATATTCCTTTCCCCCCAGGCCTTTACAATTGATGCATGATGTGTTTGTGTGAATGTTTGGTTTTTAATAAGGGTTTTTAGTTATTTGTCATATGCTGTTTTATTATTGTTGTTAGCCGCCCCGAGTCTACGGAGAAGGGCGGCATACAAATCTAATAAACAAATAAATAAATAAATATCCAGAGGCCACTCAGGTCCCACAGAGTCGGCCTTCTCCAGGTCCCATCAACCGGACAATGTCATCTGGCGTGGCCTAGGGGAAGGGCCTTCCCTGTGGCTGCCCCGGCCCTCTGGAACAAGATCCCCCCAGAGATTCTTACTGCCCCCACCCTCCCTGCCTTCCGCAAAGCTTTGAAGACCCACCTCTGCCGGGCACACTTGGGGCCATTGAAACTGTGACATCTTGCTCTGCCCAGTGGATGAATGTTCGATATGTAATGTGTGAACTTGTTTGTTTGGTTTTAACTTGTGAGTTTTTTAGAATACAGTTTTATGTAGATTTCTAACATGCGGTAAGCCGCCCAGAGTCCCAGGAGAAGGGTAGCATAGAAATCGAAGGAAGGAAGGAAGGAAGGAAGGAAGGAAGCAGGGAGGGAGGGAGGGAGGGAAGGAAGGACGGAAGGAAGGAAGGAGGGAAGGAAGGAAGGAAGGAAGGAAGGAAGGAAGGAAGGAAGGAAGGAAGGAAGGAAGGAAGGAAGAAGTTTTATGTAGATTTCTAACATGCGGTAAGCCGCCCAGAGTCCCAGGAGAAGGGTAGCATAGAAATCGAAGGAAGGAAGGAAGGAAGGAAGGAAGGAAGCAGGGAGGGAGGGAGGGAGGGAAGGAAGGACGGAAGGAAGGAAGGAGGGAAGGAAGGAGGGAAGGAAGGAGGGAAGGAAGGAAGGAAGGAAGGAAGGAAGAAGTTTTATGTAGATTTCTAACATGCGGTAAGCCGCCCAGAGTCCGGGAGAAGGGTAGCATAGAAATCGAAGGAAGGAAGGAAGGAAGGAAGGAAGGAAGGAAGCAGGGAGGGAGGGAGGGAAGGACGGAAGGAAGGAAGGAGGGAGGGAAGGAAGGAAGGAGGGAGGGAAGGAAGGAAGGAAGGAAGGAAGGAAGGAAGGAAGAAGTTTTATGTAGATTTCTAACATGCGGTAAGCCGCCCAGAGTCCCAGGAGAAGGGTAGCATAGAAATCGAAGGAAGGAAGGAAGGAAGGAAGGAAGGAAGGAAGGGAAGCAGGGAGGGAGGGAGGGAAGGAAGGACGGAAGGAAGGAAGGAGGGAAGGAAGGAAGGAGGGAAGGAAGGAAGGAAGGAAGAAGTTTTATGTAGATTTCTAACATGCGGTAAGCCACCCAGAGTCCCAGGAGAAGGGTAGCATAGAAATCGAAGGAAGGAAGGAAGGAAGGAAGGTAGGAAGGAAGGGAAGCAGGGAGGGAGGGAGGGAAGGAAGGACGGAAGGAAGGAAGGAGGGGAAGGAAGGAAGGAAGGAAGGAAGGAAGGAAGAAGTTTTATGTAGATTTCTAACATGCGGTAAGCCGCCCAGAGTCCCAGGAGAAGGGTAGCATAGAAATCGAAGGAAGGAAGGAAGGAAGGAAGGAAGGAAGGAAGGAAGGAAGCAGGGAGGGAGGGAGGGAAGGAAGGACGGAAGGAAGGAAGGAGGGAAGGAAGGAGGGAAGGAAGGAAGGACGGAAGGAAGAAGTTTTATGTAGATTTCTAACATGCGGTAAGCCGCCCAGAGTCCCAGGAGAAGGGTAGCATAGAAATCGAAGGAAGGAAGGAAGGAAGGAAGCAGGGAGGGAGGGAGGGAGGGAAGGAAGGACGGAAGGAAGGACGGAAGGAAGGAAGGAAGGAACGAGGGAAGGAAGGAAGGAAGAAGTTTTATGTAGATTTCTAACATGCGGTAAGCCGCCCAGAGTCCCAGGAGAAGGGTAGCATAGAAATCGAAGGAAGGAAGGAAGGAAGGAAGCAGGGAGGGAGGGAGGGAGGGAAGGAAGGACGGAAGGAAGGACGGAAGGAAGGAAGGAAGGAACGAGGGGAAGGAAGGAAGGAAGAAGTTTTATGTAGATTTCTAACATGCGGTAAGCCGCCCAGAGTCCCAGGAGAAGGGTAGCATAGAAATCGAAGGAAGGAAGGAGGGACGGAAGGAAGGAAGGAGGGAAGGAAGGAAGGAGGGAAGGAAGGAAGGAAGGAAGAAGTTTTTATGTAGATTTCTAACATGCGGTAAGCCGCCCAGAGTCCCAGGAGAAGGGTAGCATAGAAATCGAAGGAAGGAAGGAGGGACGGAAGGAAGGAAGGAGGGAAGGAAGGAAGGAGGGAAGGAAGGAAGGAAGGAAGGAAGAAGTTTTATGTAGATTTCTAACATGCGGTAAGCCGCCCAGAGTCCCAGGAGAAGGGTAGCATAGAAATCGAAGGAAGGAAGGAAGGAAGGAAGGAAGCAGGGAGGGAGGGAGGGAAGGAAGGACGGAAGGAAGGAAGGAAGGAAGGAAGAAGTTTTATGTAGATTTCTAACATGCGGTAAGCCGCCCAGAGTCCCAGGAGAAGGGTAGCATAGAAATCGAAGGAAGGAAGGAGGGACGGAAGGAAGGAAGGAAGGAAGGAAGGAAGGAAGGAAGGAAGGAAGCAGGGAGGGAGGGAGGGAAGGAGGGACGGAAGGAAGGAAGGAGGGAAGGAAGGAAGGAGGGAAGGGAAGGACGGAGGGAGGGAGGGAAGGAAGGAACGGAAGGGAAGGACGGAAGGAAGGAAGAAAGGAAGGAAGGAAAGGAAGGTAGGACGGAGGGAGGAGAGGGAAGGAAGGAGGGAAGGAGGGAAAGAGGGAAGGAAGGAGGGAAGAAAGGAAGAAAGGAAGGAAGGAATTTCAAGCCCATTCTGAGGGGGACAATTTCCCCCCCTCCCAAGAGCCCAGGGTGGACAGTTCTCGTAGTCTTTAGGAGGCAGAACCCACAGCCACTTGGTCTTGTCGGGGTTGAGCTTGAGCCTGCTGACCCCCATCCAGACCCTCACAGCCCCTGCAGCTTCCCTGAAGGTAGCCAGGCCTGGAGCCAGATTGAAAGGGGTCCAGATAATCATCGGTTTCACCCCATAACCGTGGGAGCTGGAGGGCCACCACTGTTGATGTGAGTGAGGGGTTTTAGGTGGGTTTTCAAGCTGGACTTCTTATGTTGTTGTATCTCCTTATGTGCTGGAAGCCGCCCTGAGTCTACGGGGAGGAGAATGGCCGCCCAGAAGTCCAAACAAACCTTCCCTACAAAGGCCGTTGGGAGACCGGACGGAGGTTCTTGAATTCAGCTGGGCCCAGGGAAGGGTCCTTGAGGAAGGGCCTCACAACTGCTTCCTCCCTTCATGGTTGCGGGAAGGACCCCTCCCTCAAGGGACACGTTCACTATCCCCTGGAAACCAGCCGGAAGGGGCCGAAACCAGCCGGAGGGGCCTGGTCCAACGGACTCATGGCTGAGAGGGACTCCTGCCTCCTCCTGCCTCGTCACAGATTCAAATTCATCCCACACCATGAGACTAAGACCCGCCCCTGTCATCTCAGTTGAAGTTGCCCAGAGTCCAGCTCCAAACTCCTCTGCTCTCCCTGCAAGGGCCCCTCCCCCCCTCCGCCCTGGGAAGGGGAAGGGGTCACCCTGAAGAGGGCAGCTAAGCGTGAACCGGCGGGGTGCAATGAGGGTGGGGAAAGGCCAGCACTCTGCCCTTCGCATCCCCACTACGTCAGCCCTGATAACGGTCTCGCAGGCGTCCTCCAGCGTCGCTCTAGATGTCTCTTCTGGCGCTTCATCTCCTGGAGCCCCTCGGCCAACCAGGGGGCTCTCCTGGATCCACCGCCACAGAGAGGTCGCAAAGGGGGCGCAATCCGGTGGCCCCCCATGTCGCCCTATTGCAGGCTGCCACTAGGGACTCAGCAGCTGGATTGTGGACGAGGGAGTCCAGTATTTCACCCAAGTGCCCTCTGGAATCACCCTCTGGGAGCAATCGGCCTCTGGGGCAGAACCACTTAATCAGCTCCGCCCCCACCCCACCCCCCTGCGGTGGACGAGTGGTGCCTTAAAGTCCAGCCTCAGCAGGAGACGATCTGGCCATGTCCAGGGGGGAGCCCCTGTACCCCTTAAGTGCCCAAGAAGTGTGAAGGTTGTTGAATGGTTGTTGTATTGGGGGGTTTTAACTGCTTTATATTGCAATTGTTTTATTATGATGAGTCGGACCCTGAGCTACTTGGGTCAGCTCCATGGTTGTCATGAACTCCCGAGTCGCATCCAAGGATTTGCCAAGAGGTGGCAAGTGGACGCACCCTCCGCCTGGGGGACTCTCCCGCCAATCCGGCCACTGCCTCTAGCCGGACAGGCAGGGCCCCTGTAACGCAGCTGGAGGCAGGTACGTCAGCCACAAGCCCAACGGAGCCCCTGAGCCCAGGAGGGGAGACCCACGCCCAACGATCTCCGGGGCAGGGATCCTGCAAGGGAAGTAGCCTCCTGCGGGCAGCGGTCGCCTCTCCCCCACCACTTCCCTGCAGTACACGAACCACGGCCGGGCACATCTCTGAGAAGGGGGCCACCCCCCTCCTGGCCCAGCCCGGTCTCGGTGATACACGCCAGGTCAGCTCCCTCCTCCAAGACTGAGTCTCAGATGAGGCGGTTGTGGTTGTTGTTCTTGTTCTTGTTATGCTAAATATACAACTGTCTCAGAGACATTTGCAGCACTGCTGTCCCAGCTCCCACCCAGGAGGGACAAAATCGTGAAGAATTTCCTCCTGCGAGGGTTTCACTTCCTCCCCTGAGTGGCAGCTCTCGGCCGTGTCCGATTGGCCTCCTTCCCTGGGTCGCAAAGCTGCCTGGTAGGGCAGCTGGACAAAGGCTGGGGTCACGTGGCACCCACCCAAAGCCGTCCGCCCACCGGAGAGCAGAAGGCAGCCTGGCTTTGCTGGGGGGGGGGTGACCTCCCTTAGTAGGCCCAGCGGTTCGGCCCGTGACCTGCTCCAGGGCCCCAGCCAGGCTGCTCCGTGGGGAGGGGGTGCAGAGGAGACGGGGCGCTTGGAGTTGGCCTCTCTCCGAAGCCTCTTCCCCGCTCGGCCTCCTCCGAGTGCCCCCTCCTGCCCACGGGGGTCCCCACAGCCCAGCGGGAAGCAGTGCCGGAGACGAAGAAGCACGGGAGACCCCCACGAACCAGGCAGACTAGGGGCTCCGGATCAGAAGGGGCCGGGCAGGGAGGGAGCCCCCTGTGCTCAGTGCCTCCCCAATGGGCCACCGCCACGTTCTGCCTGCCCCTCAAAAGTGGCCAGCAGGAGGGGAGGGGGCGGCGTCTGGAGTAAAGGCGGCAGGGGGCTCCCACTTGGCAACGGGGGGAAGGGGGGCCTGACCCTGCCCCACTGCGTGGAGGGCGATGGTGGTGACCACACTGCAGTGAAGTCCCTGCTCCATTGCTGTCTCTCTGCTTTGTCCACCCCAGTGAGCTGGAGGAGACCCCCTGCCTCGACCCCTGGGTCCCAGCTCCCCCCCAACCTCCCTGTCTCAAAAGCCGTCCCACCTGGGCAGCGTCTGATCACTGACCCGACCCACCACAGGACCTGGGAGAGCCCGCAAGGAGCCCCCCCCCCCCCGTCAAGCCCCTCTGGTGGGAGCCTGTGAGAGCAGCAGCCTCCAGAGTGCCAGGCGGGGAGGAGGGGCCCCCACATCCCCTGACAGGGGCGCTTCTGGAGAGTGGGGGGTGCTTCCCTTTGGCCTCCGAGCGGCTGCCTCCCCCCCTGGCCGGAGAGAGACCCTGAGGGTCCAGCACTCACCCACCACAGAGGTCGGGGGAGAATTCCCGCCCCATCGTCAAAGTCTCCTCACTGGCCAATGGAGCCCCCACCCCCCAGAAACCCTGGCAGAACGGGGGGGAGGTGGAGATTGAGCCATGACAGACAAAGGGAAAAGGTTCCCCAACACACACACACACACAAGCAGCTTTGACCAGCCTCCACCCAGAGCCCTTGGGGGAACCTCAGCTGTCCCCTGTCAAAGCCCTGGGTGGGAGGGGGCGCTGTGAGAGGCTGAGGTCCTTTGCTCCTTCCTGGGCAAAAGCCCCGGGTCCTTTGCTCCTTCCTGGGCAAAAGCCCCGGAGGACCCTCCCCCCCAAGACTCTCCCCCCCTCAGTCTGCAGGCTGGCACCAGGGGAAACACAGTGGCCCACAAAGCCCCCCCCCCGCCCCCGTCTGACTGAGCCTTGCATGGGACGTCCCGGGTGGAGCAGCCGTAGCGGAAGGGGGTCTTCCCCAGAGAAGCTTCTGTTGTGTCGCTAAGGGCCCCCGGAGGAATTCCCCCTCCACCAGGGAGCCGGGCTGGGGTGCCCTGGGGGCCCGGAGGTGGGGAGGAGACTCTCCGGAGGAGGCTGCAGTGTGCTTGGGGCTGGGAGGACCCCCCCCACTCCCCACGACCCTCACTGACCTGCTACTCAGCTGTTGCTACCCAAAGAAGGATCTGCTCTCTCTCTCTCTGCGGGGGGTGGGGGGCATTTTTGGGGAGCTGGACTCCATGAGGCCCAGGGGGAGGGGGAGGGGTGAAGAGAGTCCCCCAACTCTTCCTGGTGTGTCCAATCCCACGTGCCAAGTGGAGGACAGAGGTCCCCGTCTTCCCTCTCCTCTTTTTCTCGGTTTCGCTGGCTCCGTCCCGACACTCGCACCTGGCACCTGGCAGCAGCCTCTGGAGCCCCCCAGGCCTGGCACCGCCTTCACCACCACTCAGGAAGGAGGGGGGGATGGGGGGGCTTCCCCCTCAGCTTCCTCAAAAGGCGGGTGGGGAGGGGCTGGTGGGGGGGGAGAGGAGGACGGTTCCACAGTCTTTGTTGCCATGTTTATTGTTTTAATGGCTTTTGTTTTCGCAGGAGGTTTGTTGAGCACCACGTGGTCCCTTGATTGGGGGCTTGGGGGTTGGGTATAAAATGGACAAAGGAGGAAGAGGTTTGTGATCCAGCCCACCATGCCAAGCCCTCCATCCAGGCCTCCCCCACCTGGTCTCTGACCATGTCAGGGGTGGGGGCCAGGAGCTCCCCAGACACGGCTCAGAGAATCCTTTGGGGGAGAGACCACCCGCCTTCCCTGCTCTTGAAGCCGACGGGGGGGGGGGGAGGCAGGGAGGCATGGCCAGGCAGGATGGGGGGGGGGCTGAGGGGAACAGGCAGGGAGAGGACTGAGTGGCAAGGCTGTTTTCTGGGAGGGGGGGAGGCTGCCCAGCGGGGTGGGGGGAGTGAGGTGCGCTGGACACGGTGTGGAGTGAAACGGCCTCCTCCCCCGGCGGGTCACAGAGGGCGACATCCCGCAATGGTGGGACTCAACTGGTTCCCCCCCATCCTCTACCGCCCCCCCCCCAGCAGATCCGGGACTCCGAGCGGGAGGACCGATCGCGCCTCCCTCGGGGCGACTCTTCCACGGAGCCGCTGACGCAGGCCGAGCCCTACCTGCTGGGCGGGGGGCGGCAGCGGTAACAAGGTGAAGGAGGCGAGGCGCTCCTTGGCGGGCGGTGGCGGGGAGGGTCGCGGCTCGGCCGGCAAAGGGCAGCGCGCAAGGAGCGCGCTTGCCGCGGCAGGAGCATCCCGGAGCCCTGCGCCTTTCGGCCCGCTTGCGACCCCCGGGACGGAGGGCGGCGGCTTCTCTCCCGCGCTCCCCGTTCGCCGCGGCCCCCGCGTTCTCTCCCCGCCGCTCCGCTAAGTCCGGCCGTCCGATGCGCTGGGCGAGGGGAGGGAGGGGAGCGGGGAGCCGCCCGGGCGCCCAGCAGTGCTGCGGCCGCCGCAGTTCCCGGCCTGGAGGGTCTCGGGCACCGTTCCATCCCCCCCCGGTGGCAGCAGAGCTTCTGCGGTACCTCGGGGGTCCCGGGGCGAAGGCTCGCTGCACCGCAGCCCCCTCCCCCGCCGCACCTTCCCGGGTCTTACCTGGCGCGGCGGGGGGGGGGGGGCTCAGCCTTCCCTGGAAGCGCAGAGTCGACCGGGACGCCAAGCAGCCATGCGGGGAGCGCGTTCGGGGCGGGCGCGGGAGGAGGGTCGCGGCGGCGGTTGTTGCTGCGGCGGTGGCGATGACAGAGATGCTGCCGCTGCTGCTGCGTCGGGCGGGGGGGGAGCGGAGGGGCGCGCGTCACGTGTGAACGTGGCTGAGCTACGGCAGAGCGGGGAGGCGCTTGCTGGCGTGGCCGCGGCTTCTGCAGCGCTCCCTCGGCCAGCCAGTCCGCCGCGGTCCCGCCGCCCCCGCGCCCGGCAGAGCCCTTCCCCGCCCGCTTTTGCCCGCTCCACGAGGAGGCGGCGGCGGCGGCGGCGCGCTTGGGAGCGAGGCTCGGGCGAGAGCCGGAGCAACGGCGGTTGAGCGGACGAGCGCCTCCCGCCTGCCTCGCCCAAAGCCCCGCCGGGCCCGGCCAAGAGCGGCCGGAGCAGAATTGGCTGGAAGCGCCGTCGGGATCGCCTGAGCCCGGTCCGAGTGGGGGCCCCGCTGGGCCCTCGAGCAACGCAGCGCCCCCCTGTGGCCGTGTTCCGCCCAGCGCTGCCTCGCAGAACCCGCAGACTTTGGGCCGACGGCGCCCTGGATGCCCGCAGAGAGCAGAAGGGGGGGGGGGAGCAAGGTCTCCCCGCCGAGGCTATGGCCGCCTTTTTCGCCGGACTCCCGGCAAAGACTCCCGCTGGCAAGCCCCGCCTTTGTGGCCCACGGCCGCCTGGGGTCCCACTGCTGGCGGAACTGAACGACCTTTGAAATCTGGGGGTGCCAGACCCCCACGTCTGGTTCTGGGCACAACGGGACGGGTGTGGGGTTGGAAAATAAAGTGTGTGGGGGGGGGGGTCCAGGCACGCATGCGACCCCTTATTGATAAAAGTAAGGCTCTGAGTGAACTCCCCTGCTTCCCCCCAAAATAACACACACACACACACACACACACACGCACGATAATTAGCCCACAGGCCGAGTTCTCACTTCAGGGTTTAAAAAAAAAACATAAGAGAATCTTATTTTCAGGGAAACAGCAGCAACAAATGTAAAAAAAATATGTTTCAATGTGTAAAAACAAGGAAAAGGTCAAGGAATAATGGTCCTCGAATGGAAGAAGGGGCGTCCATAAGTGCCCTGTGGGCCTTCCGTCCCCTGTCCAGTGGTCTCTCCTTTCTCTCACTTATATATATTTTCTTTCATGTATCCTCTAAGTCCACTTTACCCTTATATATTTTACTACATGTCTGTTTTTTCTTCCTATGTATTTGTGTATTGGACAAATGGATAAATAAATAAAAGATGGCAAGGGAGAAACCAGAGGTGCCTAAATCATTATTTGCATCTGTCTTCGTGCAAAGGGGGGGGCATTTGGGGTTTGTTCATTTATTTATTTATTATTAATAGGATTTCTATGCCGCCCCTCCCCCAAGACTCACGGCAGCTTACAACATATAAAAAAAACAGCAAGTTGCAATGAAAATCAATCCAATTACATTAAAAATTGCATAACTATTTTAAAACTCCCAGCTCTATTAAAATCAATCGCACCCATTTATACAACAGCCATACAAGCCTCCGTTGGCCAAGATCTAACGGCCCCAAGCCTGGCAACACAAGTGAGTCCTGAGACTCTTGCGGAAGGCCAGGAGGGCGGGGACCGTAAGAATCTCCGGGGGGGGGGGGAGCTGCTTCCAAATGGCCGGCCCCCCCACAGAGAAGGCTCTTCCCCTAGCCCCCCCCCCCCCAGCAACATCGTCTAGTTGACGGGACCTGGAGAAGGCCGGCTCTTTGGGACCTGGCCGGACGCTGGGACTCGTGCGGCAGGAGGCGGTCTCGGAGGCAATCTGGCCCGATGCCACGTGGGGCTTTGCAGGTCATCACAGACCACGGAGGGTTGGAGAGACCCGTGGGCCTGCCTGGGCAACATCACCCCCCCCAGGTGGGTTTGTGGCTGGCCGGCCGACCTTATCCAGCCAGTAATCCACCCCCAGGGCCCTTGAGGGGAATTGAAGCTGGCAAGAAGAGCGAGCCCCCCCAGAAGCCTCTGCCCAAGGTCCAGAAGGGCCTCGACAGCCCTGGCCTCTGGTTCATGAACTGAGAGGCCATAGCAAGAAAAGGTCTGGGGCACGTGGGCTTTAAGAAAGGCCAAGCACAGAGGCCTGGGGTGCACCAGGGGGGCCTTGGCTCCACCCCGCAGCCCCACTGCGCAACCCCTGAGCCGCATCCATGGCGGAATGGAACCAGGGTCCCCGTGTGGCCTCCCCTCTTCTTCTGGGACAGGCAACCCGAGAGACGGGACCCCCACCCCCCAACCCATTGAGCCAAGAGACCCACTTCCTTCGCTGGGTGGTCTCGGACCTTCTCTCTCTCGAGCTTCCTTCTTGCCTCCTCCCTGCCCCCCCTCTCCTCAATTGATGGCCAGAGCGCCCCCCCCCCCCCCGGCCTCACTCGGAGGGCTTCACTCTGCTGCTGCCCACCTCCCAACCCACCTGTCTGCAGCTCCACCCGTGGATGAAATTCACAGCCTGGTGCCTGCGGGGGGAGGGGCTGGAGCAGAAGCTGAAAGGATTTGGGGCTCGGGGGCAGAGGGGCAAGGCAGGGAGGGACTCGGATCGGGTCAGCCCAGCGAAGGCACAACGGGAACCTCTGCGAGGGAACTCCGCCAGTGCCTCCCCCCCCCTTGGGGCCAAGGAAAAGTCAGCCAGGGCCCCCTCTGCAAGTGCCCCCCCTCTCAGCTTGGGTGAGGCTCCGGGTGGCATTTTGCCCACCGGAAAAGAGGGCACCGGCTGCCCCCAGGCGCTTCGCTTGCCCCCACAGACAGAGTCACAAGAGGGGCAATAAAGGAGGTTTATTCTTCCAGCCTGCAGAGACCGGACAGGTCAGCACAACGGAGGAGATTAACTTTGCCAGTGTAACAAAACCACCCAACCAGAGGGGGGGATCCGATCCCACAGCAGGAATGCAATAAATAATGCGCACACACACACACACAAGCACACAACTGGCAGCCAGGCAGAGGCCACAGTGGGGCAGGAAGGGGCCCCCTTGTACACGCCCCCCCCCCGGGCCTGCTGCCATTCGGGGTCCCAGCTGCAGCCAAGTGGGAGGGAAGGAAGGGGCGGCTCTCCCCTCCCCCCGTATAGGAACAGCAGGAGTGTGTGGGGGGCTCCTCCACCGCTACCCCCACCCCCACCCCCATAGGTGCAGCTTCCTGGTCCCCATAGCCTCTTGCCTGGTGGGCCAGAAAGTCCAGCTCTGCATGGCCAGGGGCTCGGGGGAGGGGCCCAAGGGGAGGGCTGGGGATGCAGGAGGGAGGGGAGGGGGTGTCCCTGAGCGAGAGCCCCGGCTGGCGGTCTCTTCTTGGCTGCAGAACCAGGCTCCAGGATGGGCCTGGCAGTGGTCGAGGGGCGGGGCTGGGCTCACCGCTTGGCAAAGAAGCCGGCAACAGGGCTACAACACACACACGCACACACGCACGCACACGAGGTGGCCTGGGGACCCCCAAAGCGTCCTTGTTCCCAGTCTCACGGCCGGAATCAAGCCGGGAGCTTCAAGTTGCCTAAAAGTATATCCTGAAGCAGAGACCCCCGGCCCCCCAGGAGCCAGCCCCGCCCCCTCGGCTTGGAGGGCAGGAGGGACTGAGCAAGCCGGCCGGCCGGGAATGGGGCCTCGTGGGCAGCCAGGCGCTCAGCCCCTTTCCCAGGTCCAAACCCCCAACGCAGGAAGGTCCCCAGCAGGGAGAAGGGGGGGGGCGGGAGTCCTGTCCCGCCCTCCGGCCAGAGCCTCCCCCCAATTCACCACCTGCGACTGTTTGAGGGCAAAGTGAGCCCCCCCAGGGCCACGGTGCCCGGTCACCTGCAACGTCTTCGACAAAAGAACTCGGCTGAAAAGGTCACTGTGGCCCCAGCTCTTCTCCCCCCCCGAACCCACCCCCCCAATGAATGTGAGGGGAAGAGCCCACCCTCTCGGTGAGCCCCCCATCCGCCTCCCCTGGCCAATCACAGGAGGGTCCCGGCCCACCCCTGGGGGCCACGCACAGGAGGCCCTTCACCACTTGAAGAAGACCAGCCCGGCCAGGGCCGCGTAGCCCAGGACCAGGAAGAGGACCTTGAGCAGGCGGTCACCCTTCTCCTCCAGCTCCTTGGCCAGGATCTCCAGGAAAGTGACGAAGAGGAAGGTGCCCCCCGCGATGCCCTGCAGGACGGCCGAGGCCACCTCGCTGGCCAGGCCCTGGGCGCTCTCTCGATCCCCATGCCGATGCCGATGCCCCAGCGGGATCATCAGGCCGACAGCTGCGGCCAGCTTGGACGCCTCCTTGACCTTCAGCCCAGCCTTGGCCATGTTGATCCCCAGGGCCACGGCCACGAGAGTCTCATGGATGGCCACGCCCAGGAAGAGGCTCAGGACCCGGCGGCCCTCCTCCTGCAGGCCCAGGGCCAGGCCTTCGAAGACGGAGTGGGCGGACAGGGCGAAGACCAGGCTGAGGAGCCGCAGCGGGCTGGAGCGCGAGAGCTCGTGGACGGGCAGCCCGTGGCGGTGGCCGCCCCGTTCGGACCGGTGGCCGTGGCCCCAGGAGGGCTCGATGAAGGGCTCTCGTACTCGGAGTCGCTGCCCACGTCCGAGCCGGCGTTGAAGGTCTCCAGGTCGATGAAGGACGGCTTCTCCTTCCGGAAGGTCAGCACCAGCTGCTCCACAAACACCGTCAGGAAGAAGCCCAGCATGGTGAGGGTCTCAGCCAGCGGGTAGTCGGTGGTCACGTTCCCCCGCCTCAGAACCTCCTGGAGCTGCAAGGCAGACAAACCCACATCCTCCACCGCCCTCTTTAATTGCGGGGGGAGAGCTGCCCCCCTCCCTCTCCACATGTTGGGCTCTGCAGGAACCTTCAGGAAGAGGACGCCACAAGAAGGCCCTGCTGAGGGACCCGCTGAGCTCAAACCCAGAAAACCCAAAGGGGGGTGGGGTTGGGGGCACGGGAAGCAGGAGGGGCCGAGGAAGGGGCCCGTTTGGTCAAATGGGGGGGGGTCTCGCGAGGGGCCAACGGAGGGAAGCGGAGGACTCGGGGGGAGGGGATGGCCGGCCTCCGTGGGGCCCAGAAACCCCACAGGGGGGAGATTCCCAAGTGGACGCCGGGAAGCCTCGTTGGGGCAAGGCGGGAGGGGGGCGTGGACTGGACGACCCGGGACACCCCCCCCCCGAGACCCACCCACCCACCTTCTCGCGCACGGCCGGCAGCAGCGCGTTGAAGCCGGTGGCCAGGAAGACGCCGCCGCCCAGCGCGTTGCAGAGGCCGAGGGCCCGCCGGGAGCGCTGCGCCCGCTCGGGGTCCGCCTCCAGCAGCTTCACCGGCAGCAGGGCGCCCGCCAGCATCAGCGCCAGCGTCCCCGCCAGGCAGGCCACCTTCGCCGCCGCCGCCTCCATGGCCGCCCCGGGCGATGACGTCACCGCGACGCTCGCTGCTCGGCGCGCGCAGGAAAAGGCGTCCGGGCGGAACGCGGCTCCCGCCACGAAGGTTCCGCCAGGGGGCGCTCATCGCCCCCCCCAACACACACCAACCCCTTGCCGGGCCCAAAGCCCCCCTCCCACCCCCTTCCCCCCCCCCCCCCGCCCCCCGCAGCGAACGCTCCGCCAGGGTCGCCCAGCCCGAAGGTGCCCCCCCCCCCCAAACCTCCCCCCCGCCCCTCTTGCCTATGCCGGAAAACCTGCCACCCAGCGATCCTTTCCCACAAACCCCTTGGCGGCTCTCGAACCCTCCCACCCCACCCCAGGTGCCCACCAGGCTAGGAAAGCCCCGCCCCTTCCCCGTTTCCCTTCGCAGCCC
Source organism: Erythrolamprus reginae (assembly GCF_031021105.1). Classification (NCBI taxonomy): domain Eukaryota; kingdom Metazoa; phylum Chordata; class Lepidosauria; order Squamata; family Dipsadidae; genus Erythrolamprus; species Erythrolamprus reginae. The sequence goes on along the minus strand of NC_091950.1, from coordinate 92,773 downwards.
CCCAGGCACCAGCAGACAATGTCCAAAGTAAGTTTTATTTCCTAGGTCAACGAAAAGCCATTGGTGGAGACAGACGCACCCTGGGGGCCCTCCTCCCTCCCAGCACCCACGGGGGGAGGGGCATGGAGAAGACCCCGCCCCCCCGTCGCATCCCCCCCAGTGCCCAGCCATCCCACAAGATGGTTTTTTGCAGCCCCCAGCAAGGGCCAGGCGAGAAATTGGAGGCACCCGTGACAAGGCTCTGCCCATGGCAGCCGGTGGAGCAGGCACACCTGGGCCGACCAGGAGGGCCCCCGGAGGCTGTTGGGCCCACCATCCTCCTCTCCGGAAGGCAGGCCAGCCTTGAGGGCTTCTGGCAGAGGGCCCTCTGGGGGGAATCTGGGGGTTCAAGAGGTTCAAACGAGGGCTCTGCTCTAGGCACCCAATGCTCTTCGGGCAGGAGCTGCTCGGCATGGCCCCCCAACCCTGCCCCGTGCTGGGCAGGAGATGCCACGTTAGCCAGCCCAGCCAGGCCCCAACCCAAAGAAGCAAATATTCAAAAGAAGCCCCCAACCGCCCACAGAAAAGTCAGACCAGACTCGGCACGATCCTTCTTAAAGACAAGCGTTGTCCTTCCCAGGCCCCTGGGCCGGACCCTCCAGCTCCCCTGCTAGCCAGTCAACTGGGCCTCTCCCCAAGACAGGCCGTCCAGCCTGGGGGTGCCAGGATCCAGCAAGGGGGAGGGGGAGGAGTGGTGGTGGTGGTCTTCTGAGCCACAGGTCTGGGGCAGGGGTGGGGGAGATGCTGGGTTGTGGTCAGTAATTCTCCCCTCCCCCTGGCAGAATCCGTGAGGAAGGACAGACAGACGGACGGCTGGGAGGAAGGAGGGAAGGGGGGCGAAGCAGAACAGTCTCTAACATGCAGGCTGGATCCGGCTTGGCTCCCCTTCCCACGGAGCAGCGGCTGGGCTGGTGGCGGCGGCGGCAGCATCTCGAAGGCTCTCCGGCTGGTCCTTCCCTTGTGGCCACAGGGGTCTTCCTGACCAGGAGCAGAGTCGCCCTGAAAGATGGAGAGGGGCCTGAGCAGAGGATAAGGGCCGGCGGGCAGGCTTCGGTTCACCAAGGGGGCTTCTTGCCCTCAGTGGGGGAAACCCCCTCCGCCTGGCATCCGTTCACTGGGCAGCAAGCTGTGCCAAGGGGCCCGGGAAGCCTCCTGCCCACAGCAGCTGTGGGGTGGCTCAGGCCTCTCCCCTCCGGAGGGAGAGCCTGCAACCTCATGCGGCAGACGGGGGTCCTTCCATGGCCTTCCTTTCAAGGGGCTCCCCCCCCCCCCCACCATGAGGGCCCCATTCCAGTCCCCTGCTCCTCCCTCCTCCCTGCCCTTTGGACCTGCTGAAAAGGGGCCGGGGAGAAAGTGTCGTTTGTGGACGGCCTTCGAGAGAGAGGGGAAGACGACAAAAGAAGCCGGAACTTGCCAGAATCATGCAGCGGTCAGAAGAAATGCGGCCTTAATGGGCCAAGCAGTCAAAAGCAGCAGGGGGAAATTTGTGCCTTCAGACATGGAAGGTTTTGTTCATGCAACCCGTCTGGTTGCGGTCAAGGCCACGGGAGCTGTGAGTTCCGCCACCTGTTTGCTGGACCCGTGTCCTTCCTGGCTGGTCTCGACTAGCAGAGAGGTAACATGGAGCTGGGTCCAGATTACCAACGCTTCATGGGGGGGGGTCCTTTTCAGCTCAGTACAAGGAGGCACTCGTGCGCCCCCTCCTCAAGAAGCCTTCCCTCGACCCGGCCGTATTCAACAACTGTCGTCCTGTCTCCAACCTTCCCTGTATAGGTGGTGTCGCTCCAGCTCCTGCGGTCCTTGGATGGAGCCGATTATCTAGGCCCTCAGCAGTCAGGATTCTGACACGGCTACAGCACAGAAACTGCTTTGGATGGTCTCTGGCCGGCCAGGGATAGGGGTTTATCCTCTGTCCTGGTGCTCCTTGACCTCTCAGCGGCTTTCGATACCATTGACCACGGTATCCTTCTGCACCGACTGGAGGGATTGGGAGTGGGAGGCACCGTTTTATGGTGGTTCTCCTACTACCTCTCCGGCCAGTTGCAGTCGCTGTTAGGGGTGGGTGGGTCAGAGGTTGACCTCTAGGTCTCTCCCTTGTGGGGTTCCTCAGGGGTTGGTCCTCTCCCCCCCTGCTGTTTAGTATCTACATGAAACCACTGGGCGAGATCATCAAAAGGGCACGGGGTGAGTTACCATCCATGTGCTGGTGACAGGCTGCTACTCTCAGTGAGGCAGTGGAAGCGATGTGCCGGTGCCTGGAGGCTGTCGGGGCCTGGATGGGGGCCAATAGGCTCAAGCTCAACCAGGACAAGATGGTGTAGCTGTGGGTTCTGCCTCCCAGGGACACGTCCATCTGTCCGTCCATCACCCAGAGGGGGAGTTTCTGACCCCCTCAGAGAGTCCCCAACTTGGGCGTCCACAGAGAGGGGGGTGTTTGCCCAGGTCCCCCTGGTGTACCAGTTGCGGCCCTATCTGGACAGGAAGTCTTTGCTCACGGTCACTCATGCCCTCACCGCCTCGAGGGTCAATGCTCTCTATGTGGGGCGACCTCAGATGAGCGTTTGGAAAGTACAACCACACGAGCAGTCATGGGCCCCCTAGGCCCGGCCGTGGGTCTCCAGCGCTCCATGGACTGCATGGGCTGACAATTGGTTTCCAGACTCAACTCAAAGTGTGGGTGATGACCTATAAAGCCCCACATGGCATGGGACCAGATTACTTATGGGACCGCCTTCTGCCGCGTGAATCGGCCTTCTCCAGATCCCATCAACTAGACAATGTCGCTTGGCAGGGCCTAGAGGAACAGCCTTCTCGGTGGGGGCCCCGGCCCTCTGGAATCCGCTCCCCCTGGAGATTCGTACCACCCCCACCCTCTTCGCCTTCTGCAAGACCCTGCTTATGCCGCCAGCCTTGGGGTCACTAGAGCCCAGCGTCTGGCCCATGAACGGGTGGTGTATGTCCAGGGTTTGAATCTGGCAGAATGGCTCTTAATGCTTCAGCCTTTCCAGATGGTTTATATCAGCTGGACCAGATGTGTCGTCCTACACTGTTTTTCATCGATGTGCTGTGAGCCGCCGCGAGTCCACGGGGAGGGGGGGCAGCCCACAAGTCCAATTAATTAATAAATAAGGTGAATTTGCCCACCTGGGTTCCTGGGGAGAGCAGACCTGACTCCGCCAGGCCAAAGGGCCTTGTAACCGCCCGCGTCCTTCCCAGGCTTCCCCCCCCGCTAAGCCCGCCTCCCCCGGGGCGGCCCCCCCTCACCGGCAGCTGCCTCATTCCTGCTGCTCTTCGTTGCTGGCGCTGGGGGTCCGGCTCCGGATCTGGCTTCGTAGCTGTTCTATGAGCTCCGGGTTTTGCTGCTGCATCTGCTGAGCAAACTGCTGACCTCTGGACACAGCATAGGGGGCAGGGGGGGGCAAGACAGCCGCGTCAGGCGGGGGTCCCCACTGGGCAACGGCACTCTCTAGCCGCTACCCTCGGAGGCCGTGGGGGGGGGCAGGAGGGGCCTCAAAGCCCTTCGCAGATCGGGCAGGCGTGGAGGGGGCGGCCCCCCCTGGCGGGCAGGGGAAGTGGGGGGGGCGGCCCAGGTCTCCACTTGGCAGGCAGATCGGCCAGAGGGGGTGGGGGGCGGGGGTCATTCTGGGGGAAAACAGGGCCAGGGCCACAGAGGAGGCACGCAGAGCATTGGGCTCCGGGGGGGGGGAGTGCCACACCCTCACTGGGGGCCGTCGGTCCTTCTTCAGACCCCCCCTCAGGAGTCTGGGCCACATTCGGGATCCAAAGAAACCGGGGGCAACTCAGCAAAGTGGACCCAAATTGGGGGAGGGGGTTTTCAGCCCCAAAAGCTGGATGTGACTGGGTGAGTCCGAGGGCCCCAGGGGAGCCCGGCTGGGGGCTGGGGGTTTTGACGGAGATTCCGGCTTCCCAGGCTGGAGGACTCGGAGGGACCCTCCCAAGTGGGCAGTCAGGGCCCTGCTGTGCCCCCCTTCCTTGAGGGGAGCAGCTGGGGGAGGAATGGGGCTGGGGGGCAAGAGGGGCAAGACGGGGAAGAGGGAGGGGGGAACAGGGGGTCGAGGGGGAGGAGGGGCCCGTCCGCTGCCCCCTTGGGAGACTCGCAGGGGGGGGGAAGGGGGTAGAGGATCACAAGCCCCATCATGGGCTGCGCTCTTTGCCAGCCCACCACTGCAGGAGGGGCTGGTGGGAAAGCCCCCCATGGGGCCAAGTGGGGAGGGGGTCCCAAGGGGAAGGGGGGGGCCAAGACCTCACGGGTGGGGGGCACTGCTACTCACGCTTGGATGAGACTGGCCAGGTCGTGGGGGGCAGGGCTGGCTCCGGGGGCGGCTGGGGGGCTCTGGCTGCTGGACACCATCCCAGACATGCTGCAAGAGGGAGGGGGCCGTCAGCCCCACGCATCCCCCCCCCCATGGCTCTGGAGGGGGTCCCCGAGGGCCACGCAATCCCACTGCGGGGCAGGAAATCACTGGGCACACAGGGCCTGTGGGGAGGCAGGGGATCCCCCCAACCCAATTTGGACTGCTCCACTCAAACCTCCCCCAGGAAAGTCACCTCCCGCCCCATGGAACAGCCCCTCCCTTCCCCCCCCTCCCCGGGCTGCAGTGGCTGGTTCCTGCCCCTCCCACTTTGGGGGACAGCGCCCCTCCTCCTTTAAGGGCCTCCCCAGAGTGGCCCCACCTGGAGCAGGATTCCTGGCTTCGAACGGCCATCCGAGCAACGTCCCCTTTGGAGAGAGCATCCAGTCCTGGGGGTTTTTAGCCGGGACCCCCCCTCCTCCCTTCCTCCCTCCCCCCCCCCCGGCCCAGAAAGCCCTGGGTCACTCACAGTTGCTGCACCTGCGGGTTGTTCATCAGGTTGGTGGCCTGCGGAGGGGGGGGGGAGGGAGGGGGGGGGCTGACTCAGCTCTGGCCGGTCAGAGAGCCTCCCCCCCCCGGACAGGGCCACGCTGCCCCCCACAAGCCCTGGCTAGGCCAAAACCCTCACGCTCCCCCCGGAGGAAGCGGCTCAGGGGCCAAAGGGCCAAGGAGAGACAGGTCAATGGACGCCCCCCCTGAGAACTGCCCCCCCCCTTTATTTTGGGGCATCCCCGGGCAGCTTCCCCGCCCCCCTCGGCTCCCCTGAGCCCTCCCTTTGGGGGGCCCCACTCACCATGCTCCTGAAGCCGGGGTTGTTGAGCAGCCCAGCCAGGTCAAACCCTCCAGCGCTGCCCGTCTGTGGGGGGAGAGCGGGGTGGGTCAGAGCAGCCCCCTGCCAGGCCTCTCCCGGCCCCACAGCCCCCCCCCCTCTTCCCCAGCCGCTCACCGGGCTGGGGACCTCCTTCATCTTCTGCTCAGTGACCTTCAGGTTGGACTTGTAGGTCTCGTTCTCTGGGTCCAGCTCCAGGGCCTTCTGGTAGTAGAAGACGGCCTCCGAGAGCTTGTTCAGGCTGGACAGGGCCAACCTGCCGGGGGGGGACCGGGGGGGGAGCAGAAGAGGAGGCCTCATTCTCCCCCCTCCCCCAACAGGCTCTCCCCCCACTGAGGCCACCTTTGCTGGGGGAGGGGGGCACTGCCCCCTTTGCACGGGGTTCAACTCCTGCCCCTCCCTCCCTGGAAGCCAGAGGGAAGCGCTGTGGGGGGAGGGGAGGAGGGAGGGGCCCTTCTTCCTCCTGCTCAGGGTCTTCCCCCCCCCCCCCCTGGTTGCCAGTCCCGAGGGCAGCGTGGGGCCACGTACCCCATCCTCCCGTAGGCTTTGCTGTACTTGGGGTCGATGCGGATGGCTCTCTCGCAGTCCCTGACGGCCCCCGCGTAGTTCCCCAGTTTGCTGTAAGCGGCAGCCCTGAAGGGGGAGGGGGAGCTCCTTAGGAGAGGCTGGACCCCAGGCAGCCCCCCCTCCCCCCCCGAGGCACCCCCCCCCCTCACCGGTTGCAGTAATAGACGGCGTTGGAGGGGTTGAGCTCGATGGCCCTTCCGTAGAAGGCGACGGCACTTTGGAAGTTCTCCTCTTTCATCCGCTCGTTTCCTAGAGAGGCCCAGGGAGGGAGGGGCTGCCTTACCTGGCCCCCCTGCTGCCCCCTCCCCCTCCAGCACTGCCTGGCAGCCGCTCTGGGGGCCCCTCGCCTGGGGGGCAAACCCGGCCTCCCCCCTCCCCCACCTTTCTTCCCCTTTCCCATCTGCAGCCTCTCTTCCCCCCCCCCAATCGCTGGCACGGCGGCTCCCCTTGCGCTGCAGTCCTCTGCGAGGCCCCCCGCCCCCCCAATGGACGGGGGCATGCCTGGGGAGGGGCAGGGAGGGAGGGAGCCAGGAAGCCCCCACCCCTCCACAGCCTCTGAGGATGAGTGCCCGTCTCTCTGGCCCTCCTGGTGCTGGGGGGGGGCTCAGACTCTGCTGGGGGCCCAGGACAAGCAGCGCCCCCTCCCCCAAGGGCTGACCTTCCGTTTTCAGCCTCTCTGCTTCGGCCACCTCTTCTTCGGAGGGAGGGGCAGGCTCAGCGAGGGGGCAGCTCTGCAAGGGCTCCTGTGGGGCAGAAGGCACCGGGGGTGGGTGCTCTGGCAAGGAGGGGGGGCTGCGGGGTCCAAGGGGGGGTGGACAGGGCCTGCGATGGATGGCAACGCTGGCCGGGAATTATGGGGACTGCTCCTACCGCTTCTGACCGGTCCCAAACTGGTGGTGATGATATGACCAGGAGCCGGTCCTGTTGGTGTTGGCCCCTGGGCACCGCCACCTTGTATTTGGCTTTTGTGCATGCGCAGAACGCATTTTCAGCAGGGTTTTTGGCCCTATGCATGTACGCACGCCAAGGACCACATGCGTCCAGCCATGCGGTGGGGAAGGGCGTGAGCGGACAGGAAGATCAGTTAGAAGCCACCAAGTGAGGAAAGGGTGGGGAGCTGATGGCCGCCATGCCCCCTTCTTGCCTGGGGGGCCAGGAGCAGAGACCCTCGACCAGGGCCCCTGTCTGGCTGCCCTTGTGGCCCTGGGAGGCCTTCCAGCAAGCAGCCTGCCAATCACTCCCTGTCAGAGAGGATCTCCGAGGGCTGATACAAGGCAGCTGCCTGCCCTGGTGACCGTCCAGAGCTCTGACCTCTCTCTCGCGCGCGCGGGCGGTCACTTTCCAGATCCCTCAGGGCTTGAAACCTGGCGGTCAGTGTAATTGCCACAGGGCTGCAGTGGGGGAGGGTGGGGGGGGTTGTCAGTTTTACCCAGGCCCCCAACACCCAAGAGAGGTGGGCTGCAGGCAGAAGGAAACGGGGAGAGGGGCCGGGGTGCCTGACTTGGGCCAATCAGCATCTCAGGAGTTTTAGGGGATCCCACTAAATGTGCCTCTTTCACCAGTGGGCTCCGTTCAGCCCCAGGCCCCTCGGACAGCAGTGGGTCCTGCAAGGGGGCGGGGCGTCAACTTCCACAGAATCATGGAGTTGGGTCACCGGGTCCAACTCCCCCCCCCCTGCTCACCCAGGCCGCCAGTCGGGTCAAAGGTCGGGTGCCAACACCCCAGGCTCCAGGCAAGGCAGGGGGGGACGCCCCCCATTTGGTTTCGCAGCACCAGAAGGCAAAACTACAACCCCCCCAAACTTCCTGCCCACCAACCTTCCAGACCCCCCCCCCCAAATTGGGCAACTGTGAGAATCCTCCAGCCGCCGATGCCCAGTTGGAAGGCCGCTGACCATTGGGCAGAGGCGGAGGGAGAGGCAGCTGCCTGCATGCCTTCAGCCCTGCCTGATGATGATGATGACCCCCCCCGGGAAGCCCCCCCCTCTGGCCTCCCACCGGCCCATCCTCACCTTGGCCGCAGCGGCTTCAAAGATCTCCGGGAGCTTCTGGGAGATGGCCAGGCCCTTGTCGTCCACGGACACCCCGAAGGCCGTCTCCAGGCACTGGATGGCCACTGCGGGGGCGGAGGGGGGAGAGACAGAGGGGAGGGGCGTCAGCTGCCCCCTCGGGAGACTCGGCCGGGGGGGGTCGAGGGGAAGGGGGGGAAGGGGGGGTCGTAGGGGGGGCCGCCTTCCCACCCACCTTCCAGGCTCTCCTGGGCGTCGGCGGAGAGCCCCCCGTGCTGCAGCTGCCCCTGCAGGAACTCGATGATGGCGAAGGCCAAGCGCTTCTGCTCCGCCATGCTGGGTCGCGAAGGGGGGGTCGCGGGGGGGTCGCTCCCTGGCGCCGGGGGTCCTTCCTGCGGGGGGGGGGGTTCCTGCGGACACCCGGAAGGGCCCGCCCCACACCGGCTCCTCCGCCTCCGCCTGGCGCCCCAACTCAGCAGCGGCGGCGGGCGTGCTCGGCCCCTTGTCCGCCCTCCGGCCGTCTGCGCAGGCGCGAGCGGGGCAGGCCGGTTCGGGACTCCGCGCCTGCGCGCCGGGAGGGATTCCGCCAGTGGCCGGCGCCCAGGTCGCCTAACTTCCCCCTTCGCCCTAGAGCTAGGAAATAGCAAAGGGGACGCCGCCGCCTGACGCAGCTCCCTTCCGAGTCCCGCGCGCAAGAGATGCGCTCCTCCCTCCCAGGTGGACGACACGCGGGACCCGCCCTCCGCACGCACGCACGCACGCACGCCCGAAGGGAGGAGCCTGGGCGCGCGGTGGGCGGGGCGGCTGCCTCTCCCCTCCGAGTGCCGGCCGGGCCCACGGAACCTCCCGACACTGGGAGCTTGGGGGGCGGGTCGGAGAAGAGGTCCGCCCTCCGGGGGGCGGTCCCGCTCTGTCCGGCTCCCCTCGACCGAGCGAGCGAGCGCGCACGCGGCATGGCTCCCCCGACTGGTAACTCCGGGCCCGGTCCGGGAGGGGGGGGGGCGGGCGGGGGGTCTCCTCCTGGGTGGCCCCGTCGAGGCTCTGACGGCGCCCGCCTCGTGCTGCCCCCTCTCCCCGCCCAGGAAGCGCCCCGTCCGGCCCTTCGCCCCGCGGCAGCCGCCTCCGCTGGGACCTGAGCGCCGAGCAGATCCGCAGCGCCGCCGCCCAGCTGGTCAGCCGCACGCGGCAGGTGTACGACGCGGTGGGCGCCCTCGAGCGCCGGGAGGTGTCCGAGCACAACACGCTGCGCGCCCTGGCCGCCGCCGAGCGGGACTACACAGGTGGGGGGGGGGAAGAGAGGGGGGGACACAGACCCTCGCGGGCCCCGACCCCCCCCCAGGCTGACCCCCCACGCCCCTCCCCCCTGCAGTGCAGCGGAACATGCTGGACTTCCCGCAACACGTCTCCCCCGACCGGGAGGTGCGCGCGGCCAGCACGGAGGCCGACAAGCAGCTCTCGGACTTCGATGTGGAGACCAGCATGCGGCAGGACGTCTACCGGCGCATCACCTGGCTGCAGGTGGGAGCCCCGCCCGCCCCCTCCCCCTCCCCCTCCCCCGGGCAGACTGGCCGGTCGGTGTCCGGGCGCCTCCCCAATTCCCTTGGCTGCTTCCTGCCCAGCGCATGCGCGGCCGTGGGGGGCAGAGGGGGGGGCTGCTCTGCCAGGGGCCCCTTTGCCCCCCCAGGAGGATCTGGACCGGGCGTCCCTGAAGCCGGAGGCCCAGCGCTACCTGGAGAGGCTGGTCAAGCTGGGCCAACGCAGTGGCCTCCACCTGGCCCAGGAGGTGCAGGAGGTGAGGAGGGGCCTGGCGGGGGGGGGGGGGGCTGCCCAGGAGGAAGGGGCTGGATGCTCACCGTGTGTGTGTGTGTGTGTGTGTGTGTGTGTGTGTGCGTGCGTGTCCCTGGCCCCCAGAGAGTCAAGGAGATCAAGAAGCAGCTGAGTCTCCTCTGCATCGACTTCAGCAAGAACCTCAATGAGGACGCCACCTTCCTGGCCTTCACGCGGGAGGAGCTGGGTGAGGGGCCTGGAGGGGCCCTGGAGGGGGGGGGGCTGGCCAGGGAGGGGGGTCAAGCCAACGGGCTCCCTTGAGCCTCTCATGATGTTGTGGTCCAGTGTACCCCCCCTCCAGGCTCAGAGGGCACGTGGGGGGGGCTTGAAAAGGAGCCTCCGTGGGGTTGGGGGGCTGCCCCCCGCCCCACCCCCCCACCTGGCAACAGCTCCTGTGGCCTTGGGAGCTGCGTGTGTGGCTGGGCTGCCCGGGGGGGGACACGGGGGCCATTCAGCGGGCACAGCGGAGGGGGGCAGGTTGTCATCCTTACCGCCAGCCACGCAGCCAGTGCAACGCCCATCTTGGGGTGGGGGTGGGGGGCTGCCCTGGGGGGGCTCTGGACTGACCGGCCCCTTCCCTCCAGGGGGGCTCCCGGAGGACTTCCTGGGCTCCCTGGAGAAGGCGGAGGAGGGGGGCAAGCTGAAGGTGACCCTCAAGTACCCCCACTACTTCCCCCTGATGAAGAAGTGCCACGTGCCCGAGACCCGGAGGCGGATGGAGGAGCGGTTCAACTCCCGCTGCAAAGAGGTGGGTGCGGGGGGTGGGGGGGCGACGGAGGGTCCGGGCAGAGGCTGAGCTTGCTCCCCCCGCCCCCCACAGGAGAACTGCCGGATCCTGCAGCAGCTGGTGGAGCTGAGGGCCCAGAAGTCGGCCCTCCTGGGGTTCGAGACCCACGCGGCCTTCGTGCTGGAGATGAACATGGCCAAGGACTGCCAGGCGGTGGCCTCCTTCCTGGGTGAGGTGGGGGGCTGGGGGGGTCTCGGGGCCCGACGCCTCCGTCCGTCCTCCAGGAGTGGGGGGGGAGGCTGTAGATGGGAGTCCGGGAGGGCCCCCCCCGCGTGTGTGCAGGCTCCCTCATGAAGCGTGGCAGGGGGAGGGTCCCCGTGGGCCTGTGCTGAGCCCCCCCATCCCTCCCTCCCCCCCCCCCGGCAGATGAGCTGGCGGCCAAGCTGCAGCCGCTGGGTGAGAAGGAGCGGGCAGTCATCCTGGGCCTGAAGCGGCGGGAGTGTGAGCAGCGGGCGCTGCCCTTCGACGGGCGCATCAACGCCTGGGACATGCGCTACTACATGAACCAGGTGGAGGAGACGCAGTACAGCGTGGACCAGAACCTTCTGAAGGAGTTCTTCCCCATGCGGGTGGTGACCGAGGGCCTGCTGGACATCTACCAGGAGCTGCTGGGCCTGGACTTCCGGCGGGAGGAGGAGGCCCACGCCTGGCACCCGGACGTCCAGCTCTACACCGTGCAGGACCGGGACTCCGGCCAGACCCTCGGACAGTTCTACCTGGACCTCTACCCGCGGTGAGCCTGGGGTGGGGGGCAGGACACAGGGGTGGGGGGGCGCCTTCTGCCCTCGGGCCTCCCACCTCCCAGCGCAGCCCCCTGGGCAGCTGTTCCCCACGGAGGCTGGGTAGATGCAGGGGGGGGCGCCTCATCCTCCGTGTTCTGCCCCTTCCCCCCCCCCCCCGAGGCTTCTGGGCTGCCCTCCTGGCATCTCCTCTTCCTTCAGTCCGGCCGGCCCTCCGCTTCATGTGTCCAGCAGGAAGCCCCTCTGCCCTCCGTGAAGCTGGCAGGGGTCTCCTGCTGGACATGCCCCCCCTGGCCTTTTCTTCGGCCGCCCAGCAAGCCCCTCCCCCCTCGGTGATCTGGGCTGCGTGGGGAGGTTGGGGCCGAGGGGGGGCTGAAATTGCGTATGTGCGTGTGTGTTTCGATTGACCCCTGTGCTGTTCCCCTCGAGGGGCTGCCCTGGAGGCCTGGCCAGGGGGGGGGGTGCTTCTCCTGCCTCTGGAGTCTCCATCGCTCCATCCGGTGGGGGGAGGGGCTCCGGTGGGGGGAGGGGCTCCGGTGGGGGGAGGGGCTCCGGTGGGGGGAGGGGCTCCGGTGGGCTTCCCAGCAGATGGGCAGGGGCCGCGCAGAGGGTCTGGCTCCTTCCAAAGGATCGGGCCCCCTCCTCTCACCTGTCCAGAAACAGGAGAGGGTGGGAGGGCAAAGGGGGCGGATCCCAGGTTCAGGGGCGGAGTTTTTAATAGCCCCTCCCCCCGTTGGTTCCAGGAGGTTTGTAAGAAAGCAAAGCGACATTCGTCATTCCAGGACTCTGTTTACGCTTCATCAAAGGGGGCAACCCATTTTTTGAAGGGGGGGGGGTCGGCATCCCATCCCAGTGTTTCCAAAAAGACAGGGCGACTAGCAGAGTGGTGGGGGGCCTTTCTGGGGTCTTATGGTCCAGCCCCAGGCAGGAGGCAAACGGCAGCCCAGTGGCTCCTCCAAGGGGGGGGGGTTCCTTCCCTTGAGCCCACCCATGGGGCCGCTTGTGGGGGTGGGGGGGCAAGACGGGCGCCTGTGAGTCTCTGGCTGCCCTGACCGGCTCTCCCGCCTGTGCAGGGAGGGCAAATACGGGCACGCGGCCTGCTTTGGCCTGCAGCCGGGCTGCCTGTTGCCGGACGGGAGCCGCCAGATGGCCGTGGCTGCCATGGTGGCCAACTTCACCAAGCCCACGCAGGAGACGCCTTCCCTGCTGCAGCACGACGAGGTGGAGACCTACTTCCACGAGTTCGGCCACGTCATGCACCAGCTGTGCTCCCAGGTGAGGAGGCCCCGAGGAAAGGGGGGGCCCCTCCCGAGCCCCTCGCGAGCGCCCTGACCCCCTCCACCCCCCTCCCCAGGCGGACTTCGCCATGTTCAGCGGGACCCACGTGGAGCGGGACTTCGTGGAGGCCCCCTCGCAGATGCTGGAGAACTGGGTGTGGGAGAAGGGGCCCCTGCAGCGCATGGCCAGGCACCACAAGACCGGCGAGCGCATCCCCTCCCAGCTGCTGGACGGGCTCATCCGCTCCCGCCAGGCCAACACCGGTGAGCGCGGGAGGGGGCCAGTTCCCGGGTGGGGGGCGCTGGATCTGTCCACACACACACACACACACACGCTCCCCTCTTGCCCAGTAGGGGGGTGGGAGACGGGAGAGGGGAGGGCCCCTGCGCCCCCCTCACACGCTCTGCCCCCCTTCCTTTGGCCCCCCAGGGCTCTTCAACCTGCGGCAGATCGTTCTGGCCAAGGTCGACCAGGCGCTTCACCGGCAGCCGAAAGCAGACCCCGCCCAGGAGTACGCCCGGCTCTGCCAAGAGATCCTGGGGGTCCCGGCCACCCCTGGTGAGAGGGAGGGAGCGCTTCCCCTCCTCCTCCTCCCCACCACCACCACCACTTGGGGAGGAGGAGACCCCCTGTCTCGGGGAGGGTTTGGCCTTGGCGCGTGAGCAGAGGGGCAGTTGGAGGCCCAGCCATGTTCGGAGGGGAAAGACGGGGGGCTCGGCCAGGCATCTCATGGGGGGGGGGATAGCCAGGCGGGGAGGGGTTGCACAGGAGCCTCCTAGCACACACAGTCCCTGGGGGGGGGTTTGCCTTCTGCCCTCTCCCCCCCCCCGGGCACAAGCCATAGCTGGGCCTGACCCCCTCCTCCCCCCCAGGGACCAACATGCCGGCCACCTTCGGGCACCTGGCGGGGGGCTACGATGCCCAGTACTACGGCTACCTGTGGAGCGAGGTCTACTCCATGGACATGTTCTACACCCGGTTCAAGCAGGAGGGGGTCATGAACTCCAAGGTACAGGAGCCCCCCCCACTTGGAGCTGGGGGAGGGAGGGAGGGCGCCCCCGCCCGGCCCCCAGTCAGACCCCCGTCTCTGCTCCCTGCAGGTGGGGCTGGACTACCGGCAGTGCATCCTTCGGCCGGGGGGCTCAGTGGACGCGGGGGAGATGCTGCTCCGGTTCCTGGGGAGGCCCCCCACCCAAGAGGCCTTTCTGGAAAGCAAGGGGCTGGCCGTGGGGCCCGGCCCCCCGCCCTCCGCCTGCTGAGTGCCCGCGTGGGAGAGTCGTGGACGGGGCCCTCCCCTGGGGCTGCCCCGGTAGATGTAGTGGTGTGCTTGGATTGAAGCTGCCCCCCCTCTTGTCACGGGGGGGGGGTCGGCATTATTAAACTGCTTTCTCACCCGCCTTCTGTGGAGGTGGTGCTGGGGGGGGCGCTGGGGGGAGGGAGCCCCACCTCAGACGGAGCGGGGGAAGGGCAGCCTCTGGGGGGCTCTGACCCAGGGGCCTCCCCCCTCCCCCACCCCAGGCAGACGTCACGTGGGGCCCCGAGGCTGGAGGCGGGCTCTCCTGAGGGGGGGCCGGGAGGGGCAGGGCCTGGGCGGAGGGGCCGGGGGGGCAGTGTCCAAGGGCTCCCAGCCTCCCGAGGGCCACAGGGCAGAGGCTGGCCGGGGCGCAGGCGTGAGGGGGGGGCTCTAAACTGACCCCACTGCCAGTTCGCTTCCTCCTCCCCCGCGGCCGCAAGGAAAACCAAGAAGGGGCCCAAAGCAGGAGGGCGACCGCACGCAGAGGGCCAGAAACATGGATTCTGTGCAGAAGAAACAAACCAGGAAAGAAGCCCCCCCCCACAAAAAGGTTAAAAAAAACTGGGGGGGAATAAAAAAACGAAAGACGGCAGCGCCCTCCGTGGGGCACCGACTGAACGGCCTCTGTGACGTGATGTCGCCAGCGGTGGGGGGCTGCCCGTCCTACCCGGGAGGGGGCGCCCCCTTCTGGCCGGTGGGGATCATGGGCCATGGGGTGCCTGAGCTGCTGCTGCTGCTGCTACTGCCGCCGTCCGGGGGGGGGGGCGGAGGGGCCTCCCTGCCTGCCTTCCCTCCCCCCACCTGGGCCTCTCTTGCCCGGGACCTGCAGGGCCTCTTTCTCTTCAGCTCCCCCCAGCTGCCCCACTTTGCCCCTCCCCCGCCGGAGAGGCCCACCTGCCTAGCCTGGAAGGGGGGAGGGGGAGAGGAGGCTCCTCTCGCCTGCACCACAACTGGCCCCATCCCCAGGAGGGGGGAGGGTAATGGGTCCCCAGGGCAGGAAGGAATGTAAAGCGATGCTGGGGGGCTGACCCAGGTGGGACCCTGCAGCCTGAACAGCCAGAGGGGGGGGGCTGGCCGTGCCTGCTACCCTGCTGGGCCTCCCTAGAGTGGTTTGAATTCAGGGGGCCCCCTCCACACACACACACACACACACACACACAATCGAACACCGGCTTCCACAAGCCCCCCCCCTGTGTCCAGTCCGCGAGGGCAGCCCAACACAGAGCAGCCACTGGGCCCCAATATGGCCAGAGGGGCCCACGGACCTTGTCTGAGCTGCCTGAGAGCCCCCCCCCCAGTTCCAGAGAATGGGCCCTTGCATGGAGAAGGCTCATTCAACCCCCCCTCCAAGGGAGCCACCGGGGCTGTCAGGCTTGGCAGAACCTCCCCCCCCCCCCGCCTTGTCTCAAGGTTGACTCGGCCTTCCCTCCTGCCCAGGCGGGTCCAACGGGGCCCCCGGTTGTTGGGGGCAAGAGGCTGGCTCTCTCAACCGCTCAGAGAGGACCGGGGAGCGCCATAGAAGTCTTCGGTGCCCCCGCCTGGCTCTGGTTCCCTTTGCCAGGGCTCCACGGGGGCAGCAGAGAAGGGTCCCGCCAAGGGAGCCCCTGGGGGGGGGTCTGCTAATGTGGGAAAGCTAAAGATTTGGCACGGAGTCCGTAGCCCCCCTCCTCCCCTCCTGGGCTTGTGGACCAGCCACGTGGCTTTGATCGCAGGAGTGGGCTTCCGTGGCCATAGTTTCAAACGTGTCCCGTCCTGCCCCTTCCAGATGCCCCGAGTGGCAACCCTGGTTCCCTTGAGAAAACCCAGGTTGTTGGCTCCTCTGGCAGCAGCACAAGCGGTTGTGCATTGTTCCCACATTATTCCCAAAGAATTATTCCTACTACTTTACAAATTGGAAAAAAGTGCGATAGACTATAACACTTGTAGATGGATTAACAGTTGGCTGACCAGACACACCCAACGAATTGTCCTCAATGGCTCCAAATCCACCTGGAAGCAGGCGGGGGGCGGGGGGGCACTTCAGGGTTCAGTCCTGGGCCCAGCGCTCTTCAGCATACTCATCAATGACCTAGATAAGTCTAGGGAGAGGGGCAGCATCCAAATCTAATAAATAAATAAGGGGATAGAGGGGGAACTCATCAAATTTGCAGATGACACCAAGCTGGCGGGGGTGGCCACTACCCGAGAGGACAGGCTCAAAATACAGAAAGGTCTCGATAGATTTGTACTGTGGGCTCAAACTAACCAAATGAAACTTAATTTTGAAAAAAGCAAAATCTTGCACCTAGGTCAGAAAACCCTAAGACATGCACACAAATTGGGAGAAACGACACTTAGCAGCAGCCGCTGAGAGAGAGATCTTGGAGTTTTGGTGGATAACCAACTAAATATGAGCCAACATTGTGCAGCGGTGGCTAAAAAAGCCAACATAATCTTAAACTGCATCCACAGGGGGATACAGATTAAGGAGGTATTGATACTGTTATGCCGGGCTATTGGCAATTAGCCCTCGGTGAGCTCAGAATAAGTTTCAAACACACAACCAGTAGGAATACAGTGATCCCTCGATTATCGCGAGGGTTCCGTTCCAAGACCCCTCGCGATAATCGATTTTTCGCGATGTAGGGTTGCGGAAGTAAAAACACCATCTGCGCATGTGCGCCCTTTTTTTTATGGCCGCGCATGCGCAGATGGTGGAGTTTGCGTGGGCGGCGGGGAAGACCTAGGGAAGATTCCTTCCGCCGCCCAGCAGCTGATCTGCTCGGTAGCGCAGCAGCAGCGAGCAGACGAAGATCGGGGTTTCCCCGCCACCCACGCAAAGGGGAAACCCCGATTCGGCTCCTCGCTGCTGCTGCGCTACCGAGCAGATCAGCTGCTGGGCGGCCGAAGGAACCTTCCCTGGGTCTTCCTCGCTGATGCCCCCGCTCGCCCGCCCGCCCACCCGCCGCCCGCCAGCAAGAGGGGGAGAGATAGAGAAAGAGAGAGAAGGAAAGAAAGAGATGAGAGAGGGAGGAAGAGAGTGTGAGAGAGGAAGAAGCAAGATAGAGAAAGAGAGAGAAAGAAAGATGAGAAAGGAAGGAAGAGAGTGACGTCATCAGGTGGGAAAAATCACGATATAGCGTTTCGCGAAGAACAAGATCGCGAAAATCGAGGGATCACTGTAAATCAAGTTTATAAACAGACTTGAAACACCATCCCTGAGAGGAGTCAAATTGCTCCCACCCACAAGTCCTTTGATGCTGATCCGTGCCAAGACAAAAGAGTGGATAAGGCAGCTGTAAATCCACACAGCTCAAAGGCCAAAAGTCCTCAAAGCTCTTTGACAATGAAATATACAAAGTCCTTGAACACGACGAGCTCTCTATGCCGAGTTCTCTCTTTCCAAAACGGACAAACGCCCACAGCCCATGCTCCCCAACATCCTTATTTATCATGAGCTCATTAGCATAATCACCCCTGGAACAGCTGTGCTCTCTCCTGAAACGCCTGTGCAACTGTTCCCTTCGTGCCACAAGGCTGCGCACATGGGGATCCACAAGTGGGTCTGATTGGTGGGCTGGCTCCCCCCACATCTCCCCATCTGTCTCCCCCCCCCCCCCACGGTCTGCCTCTGACTGTGAGCCAGCTTCACTCTCCGATTCCGCTGGCAAGGAACCAGGTCTCTGATAAACCACAGATTCCCATAAATCAACATCGAAGCCCCCAGCTTCAGGAGCTGGCCCAGAGCCAACCACAACAGAGGCCACTCTTTAACGCCCGAGTCAGACCATACCTGGAGTACTGCAGTCAGTTGTGGTCACTGCGCTACAGAAAAGAGCAACTGAAAGTTAAAGGGACCAGAGGCCAAGACATACGAAGGGAGGTTGCAGGGACTGGACACCAATAGTTTAGCTAAAACGAGGGCCAGGGGGGACATGATAGCAGTATGCAGGTACTTGAGGGGTTGCCACAGAGAGGAGGGGGTCACTCTATTTTCCAGGGCACCAGAGGGCCTGACCAGGAGCAACAGATGGAAGCTGACCAAGGAGAGATTCAACCTGGAAATAAGGAAGAACTTCCTGACAGTCAGAGCGATCAGCCAGCGGAACAGCCTGCCACCAGAGGTTGTGAACGCCCCATCACTGGACACATTCAAAAGGAAATGGGGCTGCCATCTGGCTGGGGGGGTGTAGGGTCTCCTGTTTGAGCAGGGGGTTGGACTTGATGACCGTCGGGATCCCTTTCAACTCTAATAAACAAATAAACAAACAGACTTGTTGGAGCCCAGCCCTCAACTCCTGCCTCTCTTCATTGGGACCCCCTGTGAGGTCAGGAAGGAGGGCTGGTTCACTCCAGGACCCCTCTTGGACCCATGGCTGAGGGGTCTTGAGTCCCAGTGAATGCCAGACCTTCCTGACTGGACAAGTGATGAAGCATGGGAACGGTTGTGGGGGCTTTCTAAGGAGAGGATGGGCAGCCCCGTCCGAAAAGGTCTAGGCCGAGTCTCCTGCTTGAGTTGGGGGGGACTAGAAGACCTCTGAGGCCCCCTCCCACTCTCTATTTCTGTTTAATGAGGCTTGCAGAGCAGCAGGCTGCCCTCTTTCTGGGCCAAGGTTTCCAACTGGACGTGGGGTGTGTTGGCCTAGCAATCCAAACCAAGCAGAGAGTAGGTCTAGGTGGCCTCTAGAGACCCCCCCCCTTCTGACTCAATGCGCAGCACTCAATTGCGTCTGGTTCTATCCCGGTGACCCCTAACGGGCGTGGCCTGTGGTGTTGCAGGGATTGATGTGTGAAGGGTACATAGTGCTTTATGCTGCACTGCTAAGTCCACCCTTGGGATCCTGTGTCCAGTTTTGGTCGCCACGATGCAAAGAGGATGTTGAGAGACTCTAGAAAAAGTGCAGAGAAGAGAGGATGAGGTGACCGGAGGCTAAAACGTATTATTTACTAGGTTTTAAATGCTGCCCCTCTCCGAGGACGGTTGCAGGAGCTGGGCACGGCTAGTCCAGTGAAGAGAAGGGCCAGGGCGGGCACGGCAGCAGAGTCTTCTCAGGGGTTGCCCCAAAGGAGAGGGGGGTTCAAGGCGAAGAGGGGAGCAGAAATTTCCTGACAGTGAGGGCTCCAAGGTGCCTTTTCAGGAGGCAGCTGGACTTCCTCGGTTTATCTTTGAAGGCGTTTCGCTTCTCAGGCCAGAAACTTCTTCCGCTCTGACTGGACGGTGGGGAATTTGGACTCTGACCGGGATGGCCCAGGGATTCCCCCCACCCTGTGCCTGCAGAGCCTCTCCACAACAGCTGAGGAGAAGACCACCGGGCTGCCCCCTCCCCCAGCCTCTTCTGTTGGTCCAGGCACCGGTCCCACCTGGAGACCCCTGGGGTGAGTGAAGGGGCTGCTATGGGGGAGGGAGACCCAGCCTCTGCCCCCCCCCTTTGCCCACAGACACTGCCTGGGAATTGGGGCCCGGGCTCCTCCTCTCAGCTGGCCTGCCCCGCAGGAGGGTTGTGGTGGGAGGCTGGGGGCGCTGCCTGGGGTCCCTGGAAGGAAGGCGCAAAGGCCTCTCCAGGACAGAGCCGGCCCCTCCCGTGGAGACGGTGGGCGGAAGAGCTGGGCCGGGGAGGGGGAGGGGCTGCTAGAGGCAGCTCAACAAGTGCAGGGCGTAGTGGGCGCACTCGCACAGGGGCAGCGTCCAGCCCTGTTGCGCAAGGGTGCCCAGAGGGAAGGCGGTGCTGCAACGCTGGCGGTCCACGAAGGTCAGGAGGTCCTCGGCCGAGCGGCTGAGCAGGGTCTTGGTGTGGTCGTGGTAGAAATTTACCTGGGAGACACGAGGGGCAGCGGCAGAATTGGGCACCGTCCTCCGCCCACTAGGCAAGGCTCTCTCTCCATGCCAGGGCGGCCGTCTACGCTTGTCCCACCCCTTGGCGTTGAAGGTTAGGAAGCAGCGGCCAAGGACGCTGGCCCTTTAAATGCCCCTTTGTGTGGGGGGCGTTGGGGGGGTTGCCACGTTTGGATCCTCCTCGGCTCCATTCTGCCACCGTCCCGACTCAACGCACTCACAGCCGCCAGATCCCAGGAACTGGGAGGTTGGGACTGACCACATCCATCCAGACCCCGGCGGCCCCTTCCCCTTCCGTGAGCCCAGCAGAGCCTCAGAGGGACGGAGCCATGGAAAGCCCCCTCCCCCACCCCCGACCCCCCTCGCAACAACACAACAGATTCAAGCTTAATATTAACCGCTTCAAACTTGACTGTAAAAAATACGACTTTAGAAATAAGAGTGGTCAAAGTGTGGGACCCCCAACCGCCAACCTTCTCCCCCCCCTTGTCCAGGGTTGACCCTCTCCTCTTTCTTTCTCTAATGTATTTTACTTGAAGCTTTCCTCTACTGCCTTCGTTGTGTGTTATTGTGCATTGGGCAGAATAAACAAATAAAGCCGGCCGCCCGGCCCCCTGGGAAGGGCCCCACGCCTGCCGGCCTCTTCCGGGGATGGGAGGGAGGCCCAGAGGCTGCAGCGGCATCAGCTGCCCCCCCCCCCCACGGTTGGCCTCTTCTGATTCTTATTCATTCGTTTGTTTGACTGAGTGATTTCTATGGCTTACAACAAGTAATACACACACACACAAACACGACAGAAATCTATATAAAATTACAGCTAAAAAACCAACCCAGCTGATTCAGACATCATGGGGGGGAAGGGGGCAAGGGAAAAAATTTCCGATGGGCCCAGGCGTGCTGGCAAAGGTGGGTCTTTAAAGCATTGCAGAAGGCAGGGAGGGTGGGGGCAGTGCAAATCTCTGGGAGGAGCTTGTTCCAAAGGGCCTGGGCCCCCACAGAGAAGGCTCTGCCCTCAGGCCCCGCCAGGCAGCATGGTCTGGCTGACAGGACCTGGAGAAGGCCGACCAGTGGCTGGGATTCATGCAGTAGGAGGCGGTCCCGCAAGTGTTCTGGTCCAATGCCACATAGGGCTTTATAGGTCATAACCAACACTTTGGATCAGGTTCAGAGTCACCTCGCGAAGGGCGGCATGGAAATCTAATAAATCAAGAATCGGTCGCCGTTGCAGCTGGCGGAGTGCTGTGCTGACATGGGCCCATCTCGAGAGGCCCGTGGCTGCGTTCTGTGCTCCCTGCAGGCTCCGAACAGTCTTCAGAGGCAGCCCCATGTAGAGAGCGTTGCAGTAGTCAACCCTCGAGGTGATGAGGGCGTGAGTGACGGTGAGCACAGACTCCCTGTGCAAATAAGGCCGCAACTGGTGCACCAGGTGAACCTGGGCAAACGCCCTCCTCTCCATAGGCGAAAGATGGTTCTCTAACGTGAGCTGTGGATCGAGGAGGATGAGGACTCCCTCTGAGGGGGTCAAAAGTCATGTCCCCCCCCCCAGCGATATGAAGGTATTCCTGGGAGGCATAACCCACAGCCACTCTGTCCTGTCAGGGAGGGGTCTGAGCCTGTTAACACCTGTCCAGACCCCGATAGCCTCCAGACACACCAGCACATCATCTCCACTGCTTCGCTGAGTGGAGACGGGGTGGAGATGTATAGCGTGATAGAGTGTCATCAGCAAACTAATGGTGCCTCACCCCATGTCCTCGAATGATCTCACCCAGCGGTTTCATGTAGATATTAAACAGCAGGGGGGAGAGGACTGACCCCTGAGGAACCCCACAAAGGAGGGACCTAGGAGTCAACCTCTGAACCCCCGTCAACACCGACTTTGACCAACTGGAGAGGTAGGAGGTCAACCACTGTAAAACGGTGCCCCCTCACTCCTAACTCCTCCAGCTGGCGCAGAAGGATACCATGGTTGTTGATATTGAAAGCTGCTGAGAAGTCAAGTAGCACCAGGATAGAGGATTGACTCCGATCCCGGGCCCGCCAGAGATCGTCCGTCAGCGCAACCAAAACTGTTTCTGTGCTGTAGCCAGGCCTGAACCCTGACTGTTGAGGTCCTCTCCCTCAAAGAAGATGGTTGAGGCCATCCTTGAGGGACACGGGTCCAATAAACAGGTGGCGGAGCTCACAGCTCCCATGGCCTTGACCACTTCACCAGGTGTCACCAGGTCAGACTCCTCCTGCACAACAGGACTAAGATGGGCCCCGTCACACCTCGACTGACTTGTCAACCAACACTGCATTCCAGTCAAGACCTCTCCAGATCTGAGTGATTTTATCCGCGAAAAACCTATTAAAGTCCTCAGCACTACCCTGCAAGGGATCGTCAACACACACACAACCGTTTAAGGAGGGAGCGGGTCACCCTGAACAGGGCGGCTGGGCGGATTCCGCGGCTGCAGTCAAGGCGACATGACACGCGCATCTTGCCGCCTTGAGCGCCACCTGCTCAGTCTCAATCTCAGCTCTTACAAGTAGTGATGGGTGAACCCAACAGTGTTCGGGTTCGGCGAGTTCGGACGAACTTCACGCAAAGTTCGGCTGAACCCAAACCGAACCCGAACTCCAAATGCTCTGTGACATCAAAGCTCCGCCCCCAGAATCCTATCATTTTTTATTTTTACGGATTTTTTATTTTTATTTATTTTTATTTTTATGAAAAAGGACGCCGCAGCAGCACCGCAAGCAAAGGGAGGTCTTTTCATGTAAAAATAAAAATATTTTTACGTGAAAGGACCTCCCTTTGTTTGCGGCGCCACTGCAGCGTCCTTTCATGATTTTTTATTTTTTTTTGCATGAAAAGACCTCCCTTGCTTCCGGCGCCACCAGCAAAAGGAGCTGAGGAATCCCACGAAGAGGTTCCGGGGGCGGAGCTTTGACATCACCTATACTGTCAGGTTGCTAAGGACGCCAAGGGGCTGCCCCCGGAATCCAGGAAGTGATCACCTCGGCGTCCTTATACGTGATGTCAAAGCTCCGCCCCCGGAATCTCTTCGTGGGATTCCCCAGCTCCTTTTGCTTGTGGTGCCGCAAGCAAAGGGAGGTCCTTTCACATAAAATTTTTTTAAATTATTTTTACATGAAAAGACCCTCCTTTTCTTGCAGCACCGCTGCGGATTCCTTTTTCGTAAAAATAAAAATAAATAAAAATAAAAAATCCGTAAAAATAAAAAATGATGGGATTCCGGGGGCGGAGCTTTGACGTCACGTATATCAGCAGGTTGCTAAGGATGCCAAGGTGATGACTTCCTGGATTCTGGGGGCGGTACTAAAATAATGGAGGGAAGATGGAATCCAGGAAGTGATCGGCTTAGCGTCCTTAGCAACCTGCCGGTATACGTGACATCAAAGCTCCGCCCCCGGAATCTCTTTGTGGGATTTTTGTGCCTCCCTCCCAGCCTCCTGACTGGCCGACAGCTCCCCGGTGTTCGCCTTCCTCCGCCGCCACCGGTGCCCGGCTCCTCCTCCTCTTCTCAGCAGATGAGCAGGAGGCAGTGGCGTTTCACGGTGCTCGGCATGAACGCCCAACCGGAGCATGAATGTTTTTAAAAATTCAGGTTTGGGTCCGGTATGCCAAACACTGCAAAATTCGGTACGGACCTGAATTGTGCAGGTTCGGTTCGCCCAACACTACTTACAAGTCTTTGGTCAGATTCAGATTTGCTTCTCCTCCAACCCGTCTGCAGACGTCTCTTCTGGTGCTCCATCCCCCGGAGTTCCTCGGTCAGCCAAGGAGCCCTACGGGGTCTACTTTGTGCCTGAGCATTGTCCCCACAGGCCAACCCTCTGGGGGGGAGGGGTCAGGATTGGGGCTGGGGAGCCGGCTGCTTCAGGGGTCTCCTTTGCTGGCCTTCCTCTCCCTTTTGGGTGGGGGAGGGCTGGCCCACTGCAGGGGGGGAGGGGACGCCTCCGCTTACCTGGAGGGTGCGGTTGCTGAAGAGCATCAGGAGGGCCAGGACCCTCGCTGGTCTGCCAGGCCTGGTCTGGTGTGGCCCCCTGGCAAAAGAGGCTGGGTCAGCAGAGGGAAGAGGGGGCCCCACAGCCCCCCCTCTCTCGGCTGACCCGTCCTCTGCTGCCCCCTCCCCAGCATCTCACCTCCTGCAGCCGCCTCTGCATGTACTGGGTGAAGAAGTGAAGGACCTCTCGACACCCAAAGGACTCGGCCTTCCCCACCTCACTGTGGTAGCAGATGTGCCTGGGGGGGAGGGAACAAAGGAGGGGCATGGCCAAAGGGGGGGAGGCGGGAACCTGGAAGGGCCCTTGCTGGAGCAGCTGCAGAAAGGAGAGGCCAGGCAGGGTCTCCAAAGCCCCGGGGGACCCCTCCCCTCCCCAGGACCACGACCGGGTCCGCCCTGCCCGCCTGCCCACCCCCACCCACCGTGGGGCTGGGCCCTCTTTGCCCCCAGCCACAGCAGACCTGGCATGGTGGTGCCTGGCTGACGAAAGGGGCACTCACTGGTGCTGGGGGCAGAAGGCCATGTTTATTTATTTATGCTGGGGAGAGGCAGGTATGGCGGAAGCCATGGAGCTAGCCGTTCCAGGGGAAGGAGGAATCGCTGCTTAGTAGCGATCCCTTCTTCAGGCTCCATGAGCTTAACTCAAGGCACTGGTGATGAGTGTAATTCTGGCCCTGGGCTCAAGTTGTTGCTACTCAATGCCAGGTCGGTGGTAAATAAAGCTCTCCTCATCTGGGATCTGATCCTGGATGAGGAAGCCGACCTGGCTTGTGTGACCGAAACCTGGCTGGGCCCGGAGGGAGGAGTTCCTCTCTCTGAAATTTGCCCAGCTGGGTTTTGGGTATGGCACCAACCTCGACCCCAGGAAAGGGGGGGAGGAGTGGCTATTATAGCCAGGGAGAGTCTTGGCCTGCGTAGGCTCATTGCTCCAGAGGTTGCGGGTTGCGAGTCCCTCCTGGTGAAGTTGGACTTAGGGGTTCAGGTGGGCTTGTTACTCACGTACCTGCCTCCCAGCTGCGTGTCAACAGCCCTGCCTGTCCTGCTCAAGGAGGTGGCCGGGCTGGCGGTGGAGTTCCCCGGACTTATCGTCCTGGGGGACTTCAACCTGCCGTCGCTCGGCGGTTCCTCTGGACTGGCACAGGAGTTCATGGCCACCATGACAGCCATGGACCTGACTCAAGTAGTTCAGGGTCCGACTCACAAGGGTGGACACGCACCCGATATGATATTCCTCTCTGAGCAACTGAGTAATGATCTGAGATTAAGGGGC
The DNA here is from genome assembly GCF_031021105.1 of Erythrolamprus reginae. Lineage (NCBI taxonomy): Eukaryota > Metazoa > Chordata > Lepidosauria > Squamata > Dipsadidae > Erythrolamprus > Erythrolamprus reginae. The sequence continues at coordinate 67,936 of NC_091950.1, read as the reverse complement.
TTAGAAGCATTGCCTTTGTCGTGGTCAGATCATTTCCTACTGCGGCTTAACTTCCTGGCTCCAATCCTTCCCCGCAGGGAGGCGGAACCAATTAGGAGGGTCCACCCCAGATGCCTGATGGATCCAGAAGGTTTCCAGATGGCACTTGGGGTTATTCCAGATACACTTGTCCACAGTTCGGCAGAGTCTCTTGCTGAGGCCTGGAACAAGGCTGCAGGGGAGGCTCTTGACCGGATTGCGCCGTTGCGACCTCTCTGTGGCACTAGACCCCGTAGAGCTCCATGGTTCAACGAGGAGCTCCGGGTGTTGAAGCGCCAGAAGAGACATCTGGAGAAGCGATGGAGGAAGAGTAAGTCCGAATCCGATCGAACACTTGTAAGAGCTCATATTAAGACTTACAAAGTGGCGCTCAAGGAGGCAAGATGCGCGTATCATGCCGCCTTGATTGCATCAGCGGAATCCCGCCCGGCCGCTCTGTTTAGGGTAACCCGCTCCCTTCTTAATCAGAGGGGAGTTGGGGAGCCCTTGCAGAGTAGTGCTGAGGATTTTAACACGTTTTTCGCTGATAAAATCGCCCGATCCGAGCGGACCTCGACTCCAATTGTGAAACAGAGTCGACTGACAATGAGTCAGTCGAGGTGACTGGGGCTAAACGTCTTTGTCCATCTGTCTGGGAGGGGTTTGACTTGGTGACACCTGATGAAGTGGACAAGGCCATTGGAGCTGTGAGTTCCGCCACCTGTTTACTGGATCCGTGTCACTCTTGGCTGGTTTCGGCCAGTCGAGGGGTGACACGGAGCTGGGTCCAGGAGATTGTCAACGCCTCCTTGGGGAGGGGGTCCTTTCTGCCACTTTATAAGGAGGCGGTTGTGCGCCCCCTCCTCAAGAAGCCTTCCCTGGACCCAGCAGTGCTTAATAACTACCGTCCAGTCTCCAACCTTCCCTTTATGGGGAAGGTTGTCGAGAAGGTGGTGGCACTTCAACTCCAGCGGTCCTTGGATGAAGCCGATTATCTAGGTCCTCAGCAGTCTGGATTCAGGCCCGGCTACAGCACGGAAACCGCTTTGGTCGCGTTGATGGATGATCTCTGGCGGGCCCGGGACAGGGGCTTGTCCTCTGTCCTGGTGCTCCTTGACCTCTCAGCGGCTTTCGATACCATCCACCATGGTATCCTTCTGCGCCGGCTGGAGGGGTTGGGAGTGGGAGGCACTGTTCTTCAGTGGTTCTCCTCCTACCTCTCCGGTCGGTCGCAGTCGGTGTTAGTGGGGGGTCAGAGGTCGACCCCGAGGTTTCTCCCTTGTGGGGTGCCTCAGGGGTCGGTCCTCTCCCCCCTGCTATTTAATATCTACATGAAACCGCTGGGTGAGATCATCCAAGGGCATGGGGTGAGGTATCATCAATATGCCGATGATACCCAGTTGTACATCTCCACCCCATGTCCAGTCAACGAAGCAGTGGAAGTGATGTGCCGGTGCCTGGAGGCTGTTGGGGCCTGGATGGGTGTCAACAAACTCAAACTCAACCCAGACAAGACGGAGTGGCTGTGGGTTTTGCCTCCCAAGGACAATTCTATCTGTCCGTCCATTACCCTGGGGGGGGAATTATTGACCCCCTCAGAGAGGGTCCGCAACTTGGGCATCCTCCTCGATCCACAGCTCACATTAGAAAAACACCTTTCAGCTGTGGCGAGGGGGGTGTTTGCCCAGGTTCGCCTGGTGCGCCAGTTGCGGCCCTATTTGGACCGGGAGTCATTGCTCACAGTCACTCATGCCCTCATCACCTCAAGGCTCGACTACTGTAACGCTCTCTACATGGGGCTACCTTTGAAAAGTGTTCGGAAACTTCAGATCGTGCAGAATGCAGCTGCGAGAGCTATCATGGGCTCCTCTAAATATGCCCATATCACTGCAACACTCCGCAGTCTGCATTGGCTGCCGATCAGTTTCCGGTCACAATTCAAAGTGTTGGTTATGACCTATAAAGCCCTTCATGGCACCGGACCAGAATATCTTCGGGACCGCCTCCTGCCGCACGAATCCCAGCGACCGGTTAGGTCCCACAGAGTTGGCCTTCTCCGGGTCCCGTTGACTAAACAATGTCATCTGGCGGGACCCAGGGGAAGAGCCTTCTCTGTGGGGGCCCCGACCCTCTGGAACCAGCTCCCCCCTGAGATTAGGATTGCCCCCACCCTCCCTGCCTTTCGTAAACTCCTTAAGACCCACCTTTGCCGTCAGGCATGGGGGAACTAAAACACCTCCCCCTTGCCCATGTTGTTTTGTTGATTGATTGACTGTATGCCTGTTTTTTATATATACTGTTTTTTATGAGATTATTAATTTAAATTGGAACTGGGTGGGTGGGCATTGGATTTGGTATTGTGTACTGTACTGTTTTTTATTATTGTTGTGAGCCGCCCCGAGTTTGCGGAGAGGGGCGGCATATAAATCCAATAAACCTAACCTAAACCTTATTTATTTATTTATTAATAGAGTTGAAAGGGACCGTTAGGTCATCGAGTCCAACCCCCTGCCTGAGCAGGAAACCCTACAGCACCCCAGCCAAATGACAGTCCAATCTCCTCTTGAAGGTGTCCAGAGTTGGGGAGTTCACCACCTCCCCTGGCAGGCAGTTCCATTGGTTGATCGCTCTGACCGTCAGGAAGTTCTTCCTTATTTCCAGGTTGAATCTCTCCTTGGTCAGCTTCCAACCATTGTTCCTCGTCCGGCCCTCTGGTGCCCTGGGGAATAAAGAGACCCCCTCCTCACCGTGGCAACCCCTCAAGTATCTGTAAACTGCTATCATGTCCCCTCTAGACCTTCTTTTTTCTAGGCTGTCCATGCCCAGTTCTCTCCATCTCTCTTCGTAAGTCTTGGTTTCGAGTCCCCTAATCATTTTGGTTGCTCTTTTTTGCACCTTCTCCAGAGTTTCGATGTCTTTTTTGTAGTGAGGCGACCAAAATTGGATGCAGTACTCCAGGTGGGGTCTGACCAGGGCATAGTGGAGTGGTATTAGTACTTCCCTGGTCTTGGAGCGTATTCCTCTGTTGATGCAGCTTAGGATTGAGTTGGCTTTTTTGGCTGCTGCTGCACATTGCTGACTCATGTTTAGTTGATTGTCCACCAAGACTCCAAGATCTCTTTCGCAGTCACTACTGCTGAGTGGGGTATCTCCCAGGCTGTATGTATGTCTAGGGTTCTTTTTGCCGAGGTGGAGGACTCTGCATTTGTCGGTGTTGAACCTCATTTTGTTGGTATGGGCCCACTGTGATAGTCTGTCTAGGTCTTCTTGTACTCTGAGCATGTCCTCAAGGGTGTTGGCTACCCCCGCCAGCTTGGTGTCATCTGCAAATTTTATTAGTTCCCCTTTTATTCCCTTGTCCAGGTCGTTGATGAAGCTGTTAAAGAGTACAGGACCCAGGACAGAGCCCTGTGGTACTCCACTGTCTACTTTTTTCCATGTGGATTTGGTGCCGTTGAGGACAACTCGTTGGGTGCGGTTGGTCAGCCAACTGTTTATCCACCTACATGTGTAGTAGTCTACTCCATTTTTTTCTAGTTTGTGGATTAGGAGATTGTGGTCGACTTTATCGAAAGCCTTACTGAAGTCCAAGTATATGAGGTCCACTGAGTTGCGTTGGTCAACTGACTTGGTTATGGTGTTGAAAAATGATATGAGATTGGTTTGGCATGATTTGTTTCTGATGAATCCGTGCTGGCTATTGGATATGATCTTGTTTGTTTCTAGGAAGTGGGTAAGTTGTTTTTTGATTATTTTCTCCAGTATTTTTCCAGGTATAGAGGTCAGACTGATTGGTCTGTAGTTACCTGGGTCGGTCTTTTTGCCTTTTTTGTGGATGGGGACTACGTCAGCTCGCTTCCAGTCTTCCGGTAGGTCTCCAGTGATCCAGGATATTTGGTAGATGAGGAGGAGTGGTTCCGCTATGGTGTCTGCCAATTCTTTTAGGACTTTGGGGTGAAGTCCGTCTGGCCCTGGTGATTTGTATTCGTTGAGTTCCCTCAGGTAGTCCCTCACTGTGCTTTTGTCTATGTTGAGTTCAGTTCTGGGGCAGTTTGTTGCAGTTAAATTGCAGATTGGTTGGAGGGAGGTTCCCTTTTGTGTGAAGACTGATGCAAAGTAGGCGTTGAGTAGCTGTGCTTGGTCATTGCTGTCTGTGATTTCTCTACCCTCTTCGTTTTTTAGTGTGACGATTGTTTCTTTGATTTTCTTCTTATTGTTGATGTGTTGGAAGAATCTTTTTTTGTTGTCTTTGACTTCCGCTGCAAGGTGTTGTTCATATTGTGCCTTTGCTGTTTTTATTTTTTGTTTGCAGGAACTGGCTGTTTGCTGATATTCCGCTTTGGTTATGAGTCCTTCTTTCCATTGTTTGTACTTAGCTTTTTTTCCTTTTATGTCATCTGCGAGGGCTTTGTTTAGCCATGCAGGTTTAGTTTTGGTTTTCCCGTTTTTCCTTTTCATGGGGATTGCGTTGTTTTGGGCGTCTATGATGCTGTTTTTTAGGATCGCCCAGGCTTCCTGAGTGGTTTTTCCTTCTAAGAGTTCGTTCCAGGGGCATTGTTCAAGGTTCGCTCTGAGCTTGTTAAAGTCCGCTTTTCTGAAGTCTGGGACTGTGGTGGTGTTGGGTATAGTAGCTAGTGATTGCACTATGTTGAATTTGAGGATGACGTGGTCGCTCTCTCCCAGTTTCCCTTCTTCTTCTGTTCCCTCTATTGTTTCTTCCCTGTTTGTTAGTATTAGGTCTAATATAGCATTCCCTCTGGTTCCTGTTTCAACTTTTTGGCTTAGAAAGTTGTCAGCTAGACTGGAAAGAAATTTGGCAGATTTTCCGCTTGGTGCTGAGTTAGTTTTCCAGTTGATGTCTGGGTAGTTGAAGTCCCCCATTATTGTCGTGCTGTGTTTGTTGCATATGTCTGTTAGTTGGCATGTGAAGAGGTCGTCCATTGTGTCTGTTTGATTGGGTGGTCTGTAGTATACTCCAATTGTGGTGTTGCTCTTTTTTTCTTTTATGTTGACCCATATGATTTCTAGGGGGTTATCATCTTTGGTTGGATGTAGTTCTGTGGCAGTGTAGTGGTCTTTGATGTATAGTGCAACACCTCCTCCTTTCTTGTTTGACCTGTTCTTCTTGAAGAGGTTGTAACCCATTATCTGTGTGTTCCAGGCGTGTGTTTCGTCCCACCAGGTTTCTGTGATTCCAATTAGATCATATTGGCCCTCGTGTATTGATAATTCCAGTTCATCCTGTTTGTTTCCCAAGCTTTGTGCGTTCGTGTACAGGCATTTTAGATGTTTGTGTTTGTTTGCAGGTAGAAATTTTTTATTCTCAGGTTTGTTTGTAGGCTTGTCCCGTTCCCCTTCCTTGTTTTGTCCAGTGTTTTGTCGTATAGTTTGGTCACCCTCCCCTCTCAGAGCTAGTTTAAAGCCCTCCTGATGAGTTGGGCTAGTCGGTTGCCCAGGAGGTTCTTCCCCGCTCTAGTGAGGTGTAGCCCGTCGCTTGCTAGAAGCCCTTCTTGGAGATAGTGCAGGCCATGGTCGAGGAAGCCAAAGTTCTTATGGCGACACCATCCTTTAAGCCAGTGATTTATCTGCGGGATTTTGCGTTCTCTGGCGGGGTGTCGTCCTCTAGTGGGTCCCATCAACCCGTCAGACGGCAGGTAGCCGAAGCCGGACTTCTTGGAGTAGTCCACCCACTTGGTGGCCACGAGGGCAGGGCTGGCACCGCTCAGGCCTCCGGGCAGCTCTTCCACTGCAGAGGGAGGGCCCCCTGCTCAGCCCCAGCCGGATGGAGCAGCACCCCCTGCTCACCCCCCCCGGCCCCTTTCACGCTTCCAGCCCTCCAAGGCCCCACACAGTGAGAAAACACTCTGCCCCCCCCCCCGGCCCAGTGCCCGGCCACCCCTTCTGCGAGGGGCAGGTTTATCTGTGCCATATAAAACGACCTTGGCGGGCAAGCCCCCTTCCTGCCCCTCAGCCCCCAGACAGCAGCCAGGTCTTCGGGTCCTTCTCGGGGGGGCAGGGGCAGAGGAGTCTCTCCCCCTCCCCCAGGACAGCCAGAGGACACCACGCAAGGGAGGGGAGCTGGCACAACGGGGCCGGAGGGGGGGAAGCTCCGAGGGAGGCAGAAGAGGGGACCAAGGCAGACCCTGGGGAGATTGGGGGGCAGGCAGCAGCCTTACGCAGGGGGGTCACCTGCAAGCAGCGGCACAGCCTTCGTTCCACGCTCTCCAGCACTGTGCCGGGGCCCCAGGTGGCATCTGCCAGAGAGGGGGGGAGGGAGGGAGAGGAAACAGCAATGTGTGTGGGGGGTTGCATGCTTCCCCCCCCCACCTTCAGGGAGCCCCTTTGGAGCAAGAGGGGGGAGGGGCAGCCGGACTCCTCCGTGGCTCCTTCCTTCAAGCTCTGGGGGGGGCCCAACATGAGCGCAACTGGTGAGTCCCCCCAAGCTAGGTGCCCACCCTCCAGCTGTGGCTTCTGGGAGGAGGAGGAGGGAGACGCTCTGGAGGGGGGGACACGCGCACCCACGCACCCGACTGGGGCCCTGGCGGGGGGTGTCAAAGGGGGCCCTGCTGTTGGTCCCGGTTGGTAGACGGGAAGACTGGGGAGACCAAAGGGCTTCGGGCACTGTTGTCGTTGGTTCTGGCCCAGCTCCTGCCCCAGGGGGGGAGGGGGAAATCCAACGTGTCCCAGGCCTGTGTTATTGCCGACAGAATCAGTTCAGAGTTTAGTTTCCTCGGACGAAGAAGAAGATGGGAGTGACTCGGCAGAGGAGGGCTTGGCACACAGCCCAGGCAGTCAATCTCCCTTATCTTCCGTTGATTCAGATGATGACGTTTTGGACCCACGCAAGAGCAGAATTATGCGTAGAAGGGACCAAGTAAGGACATATTACAGGAAATAGGGGAGGCCACCTGTGTTTGTGTGGGGCTCCAGTAATTAGGGCTGCTGCTATAAATAGCAGCATGTGGGTTTGGCCGTTGTGGAAGAGTATCTGATCGGAGTTCGTCAGGAATCTTGTGTTGCTGGACATTGTTGCCTTTTCACGCCTTTGAAACCAAAGCAGAGCAACGTGTGTATGTGTGTGTGTGTGTGTGTCTCACCTCATTGGAAGAAGAAGGGGTGTGAAGTTTCTTCACAGCTGCTGGCTAAGTACTTAATGACCACTTAAGGGAAAGTGTACAGACTCCCTGGTTGTTTTGGGAAGAGTGCTCTTTGCAATACAAAAAGTGCTTTGTTTATTTTGACTTTTGTGAGAAAGAACATTGCTTTGAATTTTCAAACGTGTGTGTGTGTGTGTGTGCGTGTGTGTTTGAAATTTGTATCCTTGAATTTTCAGGAGGCTCCTATCAGAGAGCCCGGCAGAACAGGCACAGGGGGGGGGCGGGGGGGGCAGGGACATCGCACCAGCAGACACACCAGCAGGGAAGGGAAGGAGAGCAAAGGAGGGGAGGGGCGTCCAATGGGGGAGAGTCCCCTGAACACTCACCCCAACCATGAGCTCCCCAGCCCCCCCCCCAGTTGTGGCTCTGGAGAAGACCCTGATACAGCCGGGGGAAGGGGGGCTTTCTTACCAAGTGGGGAGGGGCCACAACAGGTCCCACTCCTTGCAGCTGGGGGCAGTGTTCCCTGTAACGTGAGTTGTGCGCTATAGCGCAGGAGATTTCAGACGTCTGCCCAAATTTCCAATTCCAGCGCGGAGGTCTGACCTCTGCGCTGGAATTGGCAATTAGAATAAAGTGACCAGACGTTGATCATTTGTTCCGACTCCAAAATGCAGCCTGACTTTAAAACTGACTGGATTCGATTTCCACCAGGGAGAGGGGGGGGTCTCAGCCGCTTCATTCCCCCCCCCTGACTCCAAAATGCAGCGTGACTTTAAAACTGACTGGATTGGATTTCCACCAGAGAGAGGGGGGGGGTCTCAGCCGCCTCATTCCCCCCCCCGACTCCAAAATGCAGCGTGACTTTAAAACTGACTGGATTGGATTTCCACCAGAGAGAGGGGGGGGGTCTCAGCCGCTTCATTCCCCCCCCTGACTCCAAAATGCAGCCTGACTTTAAAACTGACTGGATTGGATTTCCACCAGAGAGAGGGGGGGTCTCAGCCGCTTCATTCCCCCCCCTGACTCCAAAATGCAGCCTGACTTTAAAACTGACTGGATTGGATTTCCACCAGAGAGAGGGGGGGGTCTCAGCCGCTTCATTCCCCCCCCCTGACTCCAAAATGCAGCCTGACTTTAAAACTGACTGGATTGGATTTCCAACAGAGAGAGAGGGGGGGTCTCAGCCGCTTCATTCCCCCCCCTGACTCCAAAATGCAGCGTGACTTTAAAACTGACTGGATTGGATTTCCACCAGAGAGAGGGGGGGTCTCAGCCGCTTCATTCCCCCCCCTGACTCCAAAATGCAGCCTGACTTTAAAACTGACTGGATTGGATTTCCACCAGAGAGAGGGGGGGGTCTCAGCCGCTTCATTTCCCCCCTGACTCCAAAATGCAGCCTGACTTTAAAACTGACTGGATTGGATTTCCACCAGAGAGAGGGGGGGGTCTCAGCCGCTTCATTCCCCCCCCTGACTCCAAAATGCAGCCTGACTTTAAAACTGACTGGATTGGATTTCCACCAGAGAGAGAGGGGGGGTCTCAGCCGCTTCATTCCCCCCCCCGACTCCAAAATGCAGCGTGACTTTAAAACTGACTGGATTGGATTTCCACCAGAGAGAGGGGGGGGTCTCAGCCGCTTCATTCCCCCCCGACTCCAAAATGCAGCGTGACTTTAAAACTGACTGGATTGGATTTCCACCAGAGAGAGGGGGGGGTCTCAGCCGCTTCATTCCCCCCCCTGACTCCAAAATGCAGCGTGACTTTAAAACTGACTGGATTGGATTTCCACCAGAGAGAGAGGGGGGGGTCTCAGCCGCTTCATTCCCCCCCCCCCCCCGACTCCAAAATGCAGCGTGACTTTAAAACTGACTGGATTGGATTTCCACCAGAGAGAGGGGGGGGTCTCAGCCGCTTCATTCCCCCCCCTGATTCCAAAATGCAGCGTGACTTTAAAACTGACTGGATTGGATTTCCACCAGAGAGAGAGGGGGGGGGTCTCAGCCGCTTCATTCCCCCCCCGACTCCAAAATGCAGCGTGACTTTAAAACTGACTGGATTGGATTTCCACCAGAGAGAGGGGGGGTCTCAGCCGCTTCATTCCCCCCCCCTGACTCCAAAATGCAGCCTGACTTTAAAACTGACTGGATTGGATTTCCACCAGAGAGGGGGGGGTCTCAGCCGCTTCATTCCCCCCCTGACTCCAAAATGCAGCGTGACTTTAAAACTGACTGGATTGGATTTCCACCAGAGAGAGGGGGGGGGTCTCAGCCGCTTCATTCCCCCCCGACTCCAAAATGCAGCGTGACTTTAAAACTGACTGGATTGGATTTCCACCAGAGAGAGGGGGGGTCTTAGCCGCTTCATTCCCCCCCCGACTCCAAAATGCAGCGTGACTTTAAAACTGACTGGATTGGATTTCCACCAGAGAGAGGGGGGGGGTCTCAGCCGCTTCATTCCCCCCCCTAACTCCAAAATGCAGCCTGACTTTAAAACTGACTGGATTGGATTTCCACCAGAGAGAGAGGGGGGGGTCTCAGCCGCTTCATTCCCCCCCCTGACTCCAAAATGCAGCCTGACTTTAAAACTGACTGGATTGGATTTCCACCAGAGAGGGGGGGGTCTCAGCCACTTCATTCCCACCCCTCTACCCCAAAATGTGGTGTGACTTTAAAACTGACTGGATTGGATTTCCACCAGAGAGGGGGGGGGTCTCAGCCGCTTCATTCCCTCCCCTGACTCCAAAATGCAGCCTGACTTTAAAACTGACTGGATTGGATTTCCACCAGAGAGAGGGGGGGTCTCAGCCACTTCATTCCCCCCCCTCTGACTCCAAAATGTGGTGTGACTTTAAAACTGACTGGATTGGATTTCCACCAGAGAGAGAGGGGGGGTCTCAGCCGCTTCATTCCCCCCCCTGACTCCAAAATGCAGCCTGACTTTAAAACTGACTGGATTGGATTTCCACCAGAGAGAGGGGGGGGTCTCAGCCGCTTCATTCCCCCCCCCTGACTCCAAAATGCAGCCTGACTTTAAAACTGACTGGATTGGATTTCCACCAGAGAGAGGGGGGGTCTCAGCCGCTTCATTCCCCCCGACTCCAAAATGCAGCGTGACTTTAAAACTGACTGGATTGGATTTCCACCAGAGAGGGGGGAGGTCTCAGCCACTTCATTCCCCCCCCTCTGACTCCAAAATGTGGTGTGATTTTAAAACTGACTGGATTGGATTTCCACCAGAGAGGGGGGGGTCTCAGCCGCTTCATTCCCCCCCCTGACTCCAAAATGCAGCGTGACTTTAAAACTGACTGGATTGGATTTCCACCAGAGAGAGGGGGGGGGTCTCAGCCGCTTCATTCCCCCCCCTGACTCCAAAATGCAGCGTGACTTTAAAACTGACTGGATTGGATTTCCACCAGAGAGAGGGGGGGGTTCTCAGCCGCTTCATTCCCCCCCGACTCCAAAATGCAGCGTGACTTTAAAACTGACTGGATTGGATTTCCACCAGAGAGAGGGGGGGTCTCAGCCGCTTCATTCCCCCCCCGACTCCAAAATGCAGCGTGACTTTAAAACTGACTGGATTGGATTTCCACCAGAGAGAGAGGGGGGGTCTCACCCGCTTCATTCCACCCCTGACTCCAAAATGCAGCGTGACTTTAAAACTGACTGGATTGGATTTCCACCAGAGAGAGGGGGGGGTCTCAGCCGCTTCATTCCCCCCCCGACTCCAAAATGCAGCGTGACTTTAAAACTGACTGGATTGGATTTCCACCAGAGAGAGAGGGGGGGTCTCAGCCGCTTCATTCCCCCCCTGACTCCAAAATGCAGCGTGACTTTAAAACTGACTGGATTGGATTTCCACCAGAGAGAGGGGGGGGGGTCTCAGCCGCTTCATTCCCCCCCGACTCCAAAATGCAGCGTGACTTTAAAACTGACTGGATTGGATTTCCACCAGAGAGAGGGGGGGGGGTCTTAGCCGCTTCATTCCCCCCCCGACTCCAAAATGCAGCGTGACTTTAAAACTGACTGGATTGGATTTCCACCAGAGAGAGGGGGGGTCTCAGCCGCTTCATTCCCCCCCCTGACTCCAAAATGCAGCCTGACTTTAAAACTGACTGGATTGGATTTCCACCAGAGAGAGAGGGGGGGGGTCTCAGCCGCTTCATTCCCCCCCCTGACTCCAAAATGCAGCGTGACTTTAAAACTGACTGGATTGGATTTCCACCGGAGAGGGGGGGGGTCTCAGCCACTTCATTCCCCCCCCTCTGACCCCAAAATGTGGTGTGACTTTAAAACTGACTGGATTGGATTTCCACCAGAGAGGGGGGGGGGTCTCAGCCGCTTCATTCCCTCCCCTGACTCCAAAATGCAGCCTGACTTTAAAACTGACTGGATTGGATTTCCACCAGAGAGAGGGGGGGGGGGTCTCAGCCACTTCATTCCCCCCCCTCTGACTCCAAAATGCAGCGTGACTTTAAAACTGACTGGATTGGATTTCCACCAGAGAGAGGGGGGGGTCTCAGCCGCTTCATTCCCCCCCCCTGACTCCAAAATGCAGCCTGACTTTAAAACTGACTGGATTGGATTTCCACCAGAGAGAGGGGGGGGTCTCAGCCGCTTCATTCCCCCCCGACTCCAAAATGCAGCGTGACTTTAAAAATGACTGGATTGGATTTCCACCAGAGAGAGGGGGGGGTCTCAGCCACTTCATTCCCCCCCCTCTGACTCCAAAATGTGGTGTGACTTTAAAACTGACTGGATTGGATTTCCACCAGAGAGGGGGGGGTCTCAGCCGCTTCATTCCCCCCCCTGACTCCAAAATGCAGCATGACTTTAAAACTGACTGGATTGGATTTCCACCAGAGAGAGGGGGGGGGTCTCAGCCGCTTCATTCCCCCCCCTGACTCCAAAATGCAGCGTGACTTTAAAACTGACTGGATTGGATTTCCACCAGAGAGAGGGGGGGGTTCTCAGCCGCTTCATTCCCCCCCCCCGACTCCAAAATGCAGCGTGACTTTAAAACTGACTGGATTGGATTTCCACCAGAGAGAGGGGGGGGTCTCAGCCGCTTCATTCCCCCCCCCGACTCCAAAATGCAGCGTGACTTTAAAACTGACTGGATTGGATTTCCACCAGAGAGAGAGGGGGGGTCTCAGCCGCTTCATTCCCCCCCCTGACTCCAAAATGCAGCGTGACTTTAAAACTGACTGGATTGGATTTCCACCAGAGAGAGAGGGGGGGTCTCAGCCGCTTCATTCCCCCCCCCTGACTCCAAAATGCAGCCTGACTTTAAAACTGACTGGATTGGATTTCCACCAGAGAGAGGGGGGGGTATCAGCCGCTTCATTCCCCCCCCCCTGACTCCCAAATGCAGCGTGACTTTAAAACTGACTGGATTGGATTTCCACCAGAGAGAGGGGGGGGGTCTCAGCCGCTTCATTCCCCCCCCTGACTCCCAAATGCAGCGTGACTTTAAAACTGACTGGATTGGATTTCCACCAGAGAGAGAGGGGGGGGTCTCAGCCGCTTCATTCCCCCCCCTGACTCCAAAATGCAGCGTGACTTTAAAACTGACTGGATTGGATTTCCACCAGAGAGAGAGAGGGGGTCTCAGCCGCTTCATTCCCCCCCCCTGACTCCAAAATGCAGCGTGACTTTAAAACTGACTGGATTGGATTTCCACCAGAGAGAGGGGGGGGGGTCTCAGCCGCTTCATTCCCCCCCCTGACTCCAAAATGCAGCGTGACTTTAAAACTGACTGGATTGGATTTCCACCAGAGAGAGAGGGGGGGGGTCTCAGCCGCTTCATTCCCCCCCCTGACTCAAAAATGCAGCCTGACTTTAAAACTGACTGGATTGGATTTCCACCAGAGAGAGGGGGGGGTATCAGCCGCTTCATTCCCCCCCCTGACTCCAAAATGCAGCCTGACTTTAAAACTGACTGGATTGGATTTCCACCAGAGAGAGGGGGGGGTCTCAGCCGCTTCATTCCCCCCCCTGACTCCCAAATGCAGCCTGACTTTAAAACTGACTGGATTGGATTTCCACCAGAGAGAGAGGGGGGGTCTCAGCCGCTTCATTCCCCCCCCCTGACTCCAAAATGCAGCCTGACTTTAAAACTGACTGGATTGGATTTCCACCAGAGAGAGGGGGGGGGTATCAGCCGCTTCATTCCCCCCCCTGACTCCAAAATGCAGCCTGACTTTAAAACTGACTGGATTGGATTTCCACCAGAGAGGGGGGGGGTATCAGCCGCTTCATTCCCCCCCCCTGACTCCCAAATGCAGCGTGACTTTTAAAACTGACTGGATTGGATTTCCACCAGAGAGAGAGGGGGGGTCTCAGCCGCTTCATTCCCCCCCCCTGACTCCAAAATGCAGCCTGACTTTAAAACTGACTGGATTGGATTTCCACCAGAGAGAGGGGGGGTGTATCAGCCGCTTCATTCCCCCCCCTGACTCCAAAATGTGGTGTGACTTTAAAACTGACTGGATTGGATTTCCACCAGAGAGAGGGGGGGGGGTATCAGCCGCTTCATTCCCCCCCCCTGACTCCAAAATGCAGCCTGACTTTAAAACTGACTGGATTGGATTTCCACCAGAGAGAGGGGGGGGGTATCAGCCGCTTCATTCCCCCCCTGACTCCTTAATGTGGTGTGACTTTAAAACTGACTGGATTGGATTTCCACCAGAGAGAGGGGGGGGGTCTCAGCCGCTTCATTCCCCCCCCTGACTCCAAAATGCAGCCTGACTTTAAAACTGACTGGATTGGATTTCCACCAGAGAGAGGGGGGGTCTCAGCCGCTTCATTCCCCCCCCCCTGACTCCAAAATGCAGCCTGACTTTAAAACTGACTGGATTGGATTTCCACCAGAGAGAGAGGGGGGGTATCAGCCGCTTCATTCCCCCCCCTGACTCCCAAATGCAGCGTGACTTTAAAACTGACTGGATTGGATTTCCACCAGAGAGAGGGGGGGGTCTCAGCCGCTTCATTCCCCCCCCTGACTCCAAAATGCAGCCTGACTTTAAAACTGACTGGATTAGATTTCCACCAGAGAGAGGGGGGGGTATCAGCCGCTTCATTCCCCCCCCTGACTCCAAAATGCAGCCTGACTTTAAAACTGACTGGATTGGATTTCCACCAGAGAGAGAGGGGGGGTCTCAGCCGCTTCATTCCCCCCCCTGACTCCAAAATGCAGCCTGACTTTAAAACTGACTGGATTGGATTTCCACCAGAGAGAGAGGGGGGGTATCAGCCGCTTCATTCCCCCCCCTGACTCCAAAATGCAGCCTGACTTTAAAACTGACTGGATTGGATTTCCACCAGAGAGAGAGGGGGGGTATCAGCCGCTTCATTCCCCCCCCTGACTCCAAAATGCAGCCTGACTTTAAAACTGACTGGATTGGATTTCCACCAGAGAGAGGGGGGGGTATCAGCCGCTTCATTCCCCCCCCTGACTCCAAAATGCAGCCTGACTTTAAAACTGACTGGATTGGATTTCCACCAGAGAGAGAGGGGGGGTATCAGCCGCTTCATTCCCCCCCCCTGACTCCCAAATGCAGCGTGACTTTAAAACTGACTGGATTGGATTTCCACCAGAGAGAGGGGGGGGTCTCAGCCGCTTCATTCCCCCCCCTGACTCCCAAATGCAGCCTGACTTTAAAACTGACTGGATTGGATTTTCACCAGAGAGAGAGGGGGGGTATCAGCCGCTTCATTCCCCCCCCTGACTCCAAAATGCAGCCTGACTTTAAAACTGACTGGATTGGATTTTCACCAGAGAGAGAGGGTGGGGTCTCAGCCGCTTCATTCCCCCCCCTGACTCCAAAATGCAGCCTGACTTTAAAACTGACTGGATTGGATTTCCACCAGAGAGAGAGGGGGGGTATCAGCCGCTTCATTCCCCCCCTGACTCCAAAATGCAGCCTGACTTTAAAACTGACTGGATTGGATTTCCACCAGAGAGAGAGGGGGGGTATCAGCCGCTTCATTCCCCCCCCTGACTCCAAAATGCAGCCTGACTTTAAAACTGACTGGATTGGACTTTCACCAGAGAGAGAGGGGGGGTATCAGCCGCTTCATTCCCCCCCCTGACTCCAAAATGCAGCCTGACTTTAAAACTGACTGGATTGGATTTCCACCAGAGAGAGAGGGGGGGTCTCAGCCGCTTCATTCCCCCCCCTGACTCCAAAATGCAGCCTGACTTTAAAACTGACTGGATTGGATTTCCACCAGAGAGAGAGGGGGGGTATCAGCCGCTTCATTCCCCCCCCTGACTCCAAAATGCAGCCTGACTTTAAAACTGACTGGATTGGATTTCCACCAGAGAGGGGGGGGGTATCAGCCGCTTCATTCCCCCCCCTGACTCCAAAATGCAGCCTGACTTTAAAACTGACTGGATTGGATTTCCACCAGAGAGGGGGGGGTCTCAGCCGCTTCATTCCCCCCCCTGACTCCAAAATGCAGCCTGACTTTAAAACTGACTGGATTGGATTTCCACCAGAGAGAGGGGGGGTCTCAGCCGCTTCATTCCCCCCCCCTGACTCCAAAATGCAGCCTGACTTTAAAACTGACTGGATTGGATTTCCACCAGAGAGAGAGGGGGGGTATCAGCCGCTTCATTCCCCCCCTGACTCCAAAATGTGGTGTGACTTTAAAACTGACTGGATTGGATTTCCACCAGAGAGAGGGGGGGGTCTCAGCCGCTTCATTCCCCCCCCTGACTCCAAAATGCAGCCTGACTTTAAAACTGACTGGATTGGATTTCCACCAGAGAGAGGGGGGGTCTCAGCCGCTTCATTCCCCCCCCCTGACTCCAAAATGCAGCCTGACTTTAAAACTGACTGGATTGGATTTCCACCAGAGAGAGAGGGGGGGTATCAGCCGCTTCATTCCCCCCCCTGACTCCCAAATGCAGCGTGACTTTAAAACTGACTGGATTGGATTTCCACCAGAGAGAGGGGGGGGTCTCAGCCGCTTCATTCCCCCCCCTGACTCCAAAATGCAGCCTGACTTTAAAACTGACTGGATTGGATTTCCACCAGAGAGAGGGGGGGGTATCAGCCGCTTCATTCCCCCCCCCTGACTCCAAAATGCAGCGTGACTTTAAAACTGACTGGATTGGATTTCCACCAGAGAGAGGGGGGGGTCTCAGCCGCTTCATTCCCCCCCCCGACTCCAAAATGCAGCGTGACTTTAAAACTGACTGGATTGGATTTCCACCAGAGAGAGGGGGGGTCTCAGCCGCTTCATTCCCCCCCCCGACTCCAAAATGCAGCCTGACTTTAAAACTGACTGGATTGGATTTCCACCAGAGAGGGGGGGGTCTCAGCCGCTTCATTCCCCCCCCTGACTCCAAAATGCAGCCTGACTTTAAAACTGACTGGATTGGATTTCCACCAGAGAGAGGGGGGGTCTCAGCCGCTTCATTCCCCCCCCCTGACTCCAAAATGCAGCCTGACTTTAAAACTGACTGGATTGGATTTCCACCAGAGAGAGAGGGGGGGTATCAGCCGCTTCATTCCCCCCCTGACTCCAAAATGTGGTGTGACTTTAAAACTGACTGGATTGGATTTCCACCAGAGAGAGGGGGGGGTCTCAGCCGCTTCATTCCCCCCCCTGACTCCAAAATGCAGCCTGACTTTAAAACTGACTGGATTGGATTTCCACCAGAGAGAGGGGGGGTCTCAGCCGCTTCATTCCCCCCCCCTGACTCCAAAATGCAGCCTGACTTTAAAACTGACTGGATTGGATTTCCACCAGAGAGAGAGGGGGGGTATCAGCCGCTTCATTCCCCCCCCTGACTCCCAAATGCAGCGTGACTTTAAAACTGACTGGATTGGATTTCCACCAGAGAGAGGGGGGGGTCTCAGCCGCTTCATTCCCCCCCCTGACTCCAAAATGCAGCCTGACTTTAAAACTGACTGGATTGGATTTCCACCAGAGAGAGGGGGGGGTATCAGCCGCTTCATTCCCCCCCCTGACTCCAAAATGCAGCGTGACTTTAAAACTGACTGGATTGGATTTCCACCAGAGAGAGGGGGGGTCTCAGCCGCTTCATTCCCCCCCCCGACTCCAAAATGCAGCGTGACTTTAAAACTGACTGGATTGGATTTCCACCAGAGAGAGAGGGGGGGTCTCAGCCGCTTCATTCCCCCCCCTGACTCCAAAATGCAGCGTGACTTTAAAACTGACTGGATTGGATTTCCACCAGAGAGAGAGGGGGGGTATCAGCCGCTTCATTCCCCCCCCTGACTCCAAAATGCAGCCTGACGTTAAAACTGACTGGATTGGATTTCCACCAGAGAGAGAGGGGGGGTCTCAGCCGCTTCATTCCCCCCCCTGACTCCAAAATGCAGCCTGACGTTAAAACTGACTGGATTGGATTTCCACCAGAGAGGGGGGGGTATCAGCCGCTTCATTCCCCCCCCTGACTCCAAAATGCAGCCTGACTTTAAAACTGACTGGATTGGATTTCCACCAGAGAGGGGGGGTCTCAGCCGCTTCATTCCCCCCCCTGACTCCAAAATGCAGCCTGACTTTAAAACTGACTGGATTGGATTTCCACCAGAGAGAGGGGGGGGTATCAGCCGCTTCATTCCCCCCCTGACTCCAAAATGTGGTGTGACTTTAAAACTGACTGGATTGGATTTCCACCAGAGAGAGGGGGGGTCTCAGCCGCTTCATTCCCCCCCCTGACTCCAAAATGCAGCCTGACTTTAAAACTGACTGGATTGGATTTCCACCAGAGAGAGGGGGGGTCTCAGCCGCTTCATTCCCCCCCCCTGACTCCAAAATGCAGCCTGACTTTAAAACTGACTGGATTGGATTTCCACCAGAGAGAGGGGGGGTATCAGCCGCTTCATTCCCCCCCCTGACTCCAAAATGCAGCCTGACTTTAAAACTGACTGGATTGGATTTCCACCAGAGAGAGAGGGGGGGTCTCAGCCACTTCATTCCCCCCCCTGACTCCAAAATGCAGCCTGACTTTAAAACTGACTGGATTGGATTTCCACCAGAGAGAGAGGGGGGTATCAGCCGCTTCATTCCCCCCCCTGACTCCAAAATGCAGCCTGACTTTAAAACTGACTGGATTGGATTTCCACCAGAGAGAGAGGGGGGGTATCAGCCGCTTCATTCCCCCCCCTGACTCCAAAATGCAGCCTGACTTTAAAACTGACTGGATTGGATTTCCACCAGAGAGAGGGGGGGGTATCAGCCGCTTCATTCCCCCCCCTGACTCCAAAATGCAGCCTGACTTTAAAACTGACTGGATTGGATTTCCACCAGAGAGAGAGGGGGGGTATCAGCCGCTTCATTCCCCCCCCCTGACTCCCAAATGCAGCGTGACTTTAAAACTGACTGGATTGGATTTCCACCAGAGAGAGGGGGGGGTCTCAGCCGCTTCATTCCCCCCCCTGACTCCCAAATGCAGCCTGACTTTAAAACTGACTGGATTGGATTTTCACCAGAGAGAGGGGGGGGGTATCAGCCGCTTCATTCCCCCCCCTGACTCCAAAATGCAGCCTGACTTTAAAACTGACTGGATTGGATTTTCAACAGAGAGAGAGGGGGGGGTCTCAGCCGCTTCATTCCCCCCCCTGACTCCAAAATGCAGCCTGACTTTAAAACTGACTGCATTGGATTTCCACCAGAGAGAGAGGGGGGGTATCAGCCGCTTCATTCCCCCCCCTGACTCCAAAATGCAGCCTGACTTTAAAACTGACTGGATTGGATTTCCACCAGAGAGAGAGGGGGGGTATCAGCCGCTTCATTCCCCCCCCTGACTCCAAAATGCAGCCTGACTTTAAAACTGACTGGATTGGACTTTCACCAGAGAGAGAGGGGGGGGTATCAGCCGCTTCATTCCCCCCCCTGACTCCAAAATGCAGCCTGACTTTAAAACTGACTGGATTGGATTTCCACCAGAGAGAGAGGGGGGGTATCAGCCGCTTCATTCCCCCCCCTGACTCCAAAATGCAGCCTGACTTTAAAACTGACTGGATTGGATTTCCACCAGAGAGAGAGGGGGGGTATCAGTCGCTTCATTCCCCCCCCTGACTCCAAAATGCAGCCTGACTTTAAAACTGACTGGATTGGATTTCCACCAGAGAGGGGGGGGGTATCAGCCGCTTCATTCCCCCCCCTGACTCCAAAATGCAGCCTGACTTTAAAACTGACTGGATTGGATTTCCACCAGAGAGAGGGGGGGGTATCAGCCACTTCATTCCCCCCCCCTCTGACTCCAAAATGTGGTGTGACTTTAAAACTGACTGGATTGGATTTCCACCAGAGAGAGAGGGGGGGTCTCAGCCGCTTCATTCCCCCCCCTGACTCCAAAATGCAGCGTGACTTTAAAACTGACTGGATTGGATTTCCACCAGAGAGAGAGGGGGGGTCTCAGCCGCTTCATTCCCCCCCCTGACTCCAAAATGCAGCCTGACTTTAAAACTGACTGGATTGGATTTCCACCAGAGAGGGGGGGGTATCAGCCACTTAATTCCCCCCCCCTCTGACTCCAAAATGTGGTGTGACTTTAAAACTGACTGGATTGGATTTCCACCAGAGAGGGGGTGGTCTCAGCCGCTTCATTCCCCCCCCTGACTCCAAAATGCAGCGTGACTTAAAACTGACTGGATTGGATTTCCACCAGAGAGAGAGGGGGGGTCTCAGCCGCTTCATTCCCCCCCCTGACTCCAAAATGCAGCCTGACTTTAAAACTGACTGGATTGGATTTCCACCAGAGAGAGAGGGGGGGTCTCAGCCGCTTCATTCCCCCCCCCTGACTCCAAAATGCAGCGTGACTTTAAAACTGACTGGATTGGATTTCCACCAGAGAGAGAGGGGGGGGTCTCAGCCGCTTCATTCCCCCCCTGACTCCAAAATGCAGCCTGACTTTAAAACTGACTGGATTGGATTTCCACCAGAGAGGGGGGGGTATCAGCCACTTAATTCCCCCCCCCCCTCTGACTCCAAAATGTGGTGTGACTTTAAAACTGACTGGATTGGATTTCCACCAGAGAGTGGGGGGGGTCTCAGCCGCTTCATTCCCCCCCGACTCCAAAATGCAGCCTGACTTTAAAACTGACTGGATTGGATTTCCACCAGAGAGAGAGGGGGGGTCTCAGCCGCTTCATTCCCCCCCGACTCCAAAATGCAGCGTGACTTTAAAACTGACTGGATTGGATTTCCACCAGAGAGAGAGGGGGGGTCTCAGCCGCTTCATTCCCCCCCCAACTCCAAAATGCAGCGTGACTTTAAAACTGACTGGATTGGATTTCCACCAGAGAGAGAGGGGGGGGTATCAGCCGCTTCATTCCCCCCCCCCGACTCCAAAATGTGGTGTGACTTTAAAACTGACTGGATTGGATTTCCACCAGAGAGAGAGGGGGGGTATCAGCCACTTCATTCCCCCCCTCTGACTCCAAAATGTGGTGTGACTTTAAAACTGACTGGATTGGATTTCCACCAGAGAGAGAGGGGGGGTCTCAGCCGCTTCATTCCCCCCCCGTGACTCCAAAATGCAGCGTGACTTTAAAACTGACTGGATTGGATTTCCACCAGAGAGAGGGGGGGTATCAGCCGCTTCATTCCCCCCCCCCTGACTCCAAAATGTGGTGTGACTTTAAAACTGACTGGATTGGATTTCCACCAGAGAGAGAGGGGGGGTCTCAGCCGCTTCATTCCCCCCCCTGACTCCAAAATGCAGCGTGACTTTAAAACTGACTGGATTGGATTTCCACCAGAGAGAGGGGGGGGTCTCAGCCGCTTCATTCCCCCCCCCTGACTCCAAAATGCAGCGTGACTTTAAAACTGACTGGATTGGATTTCCACCAAGAGAGAGAGGGGGGGTATCAGCCGCTTCATTCCCCCCCCCTGACTCCAAAATGCAGCCTGACTTTAAAACTGACTGGATTGGATTTCCACCAGAGAGAGAGTGGGGGTCTCAGCCGCTTCATTCCCCCCCCTGACTCCAAAATGCAGCGTGACTTTAAAACTGACTGGATTGGATTTCCACCAGAGAGAGAGGGGGGGTCTCAGCCGCTTCATTCCCCCCCCTGACTCCAAAATGCAGCGTGACTTTAAAACTGACTGGATTGGATTTCCACCAGAGAGAGAGGGGGGGTATCAGCCGCTTGATTCCCCCCCCCTGACTCCAAAATGCAGCGTGACTTTAAAACTGACTGGATTGGATTTCCACCAGAGAGAGAGGGGGGGTCTCAGCCGCTTCATTCCCCCCCCTGACTCCAAAATGCAGCGTGACTTTAAAACTGACTGGATTGGATTTCCACCAGAGAGAGAGGGGGGGTATCAGCCACTTCATTCCCCCCCCCTCTGACTCCAAAATGTGGTGTGACTTTAAAACTGACTGGATTGGATTTCCACCAGAGAGAGGGGGGGGGTATCAGCCGCTTCATTCCCCCCCCTCTGACTCCAAAATGCAGCGTGACTTTAAAACTGACTGGATTGGATTTCCACCAGAGAGAGAGGGGGGGTCTCAGCCGCTTCATTCCCCCCCCCCTGACTCCAAAATGCAGCCTGACTTTAAAACTGACTGGATTGGATTTCCACCAGAGAGAGAGGGGGGGTCTCAGCCGCTTCATTCCCCCCCTGACTCCAAAATGCAGCGTGACTTTAAAACTGACTGGATTGGATTTCCACCAGAGAGAGAGGGGGGGTCTCAGCCTCTTCATTCCCTCCCCTGACTCCAAAATGCAGCGTGACTTTAAAACTGACTGGATTGGATTTCCACCAGAGAGAGGGGGGGGGGTCTCAGCCGCTTCATTCCCCCCCCTGACTCCAAAATGCAGCCTGACTTTAAAACTGACTGGATTGGATTTCCACCAGAGAGAGGGGGGGGGCTCAGCCGCTTCATTCCCCCCCCCTGACTCCAAAATGCAGCGTGACTTTAAAACTGACTGGATTGGATTTCCACCAGAGAGAGAGGGGGGGTCTCAGCCGCTTCATTCCCCCCCCTGACTCCAAAATGCAGCGTGACTTTAAAACTGACTGGATTGGATTTCCACCAGAGAGAGGGGGGGTCTCAGCCGCTTCATTCCCCCCCCCGACTCCAAAATGCAGCGTGACTTTAAAACTGACTGGATTGGATTTCACCAGAGAGAGGGGGGGTCTCAGCCGCTTCATTCCCCCCCCTGACTCCAAAATGCAGCGTGACTTTAAAACTGACTGGATTGGATTTCCACCAGAGAGAGGGGGGGTCTCAGCCGCTTCATTCCCCCCCCTGACTCCAAAATGCAGCGTGACTTTAAAACTGACTGGATTGGATTTCCACCAGAGAGAGGGGGGGGTCTCAGCCGCTTCATTCCCCCCCCGACTCCAAAATGCAGCGTGACTTTAAAACTGACTGGATTGGATTTCCACCAGAGAGAGGGGGGGTCTCAGCCGCTTCATTCCCCCCCCTGACTCCAAAATGCAGCGTGACTTTAAAACTGACTGGATTGGATTGCCACCAGAGAGAGGGGGGGGTATCAGCCGCTTCATTCCCCCCCCTGACTCCAAAATGTGGTGTGACTTTAAAACTGACTGGATTGGATTTCCACCAGAGAGAGAGGGGGGGTATCAGCCGCTTCATTCCCCCCCCGACTCCAAAATGCAGCGTGACTTTAAAACTGACTGGATTGGATTTCCACCAGAGAGAGTGAGGGGGGGTCTCAGCCACTTCATTCCCCCCCCTCTGACTCCAAAATGTGGTGTGACTTTAAAACTGACTGGATTGGATTTCCACCAGAGAGTGGGGGGGTCTCAGCCGCTTCATTCCCCCCCGACTCCAAAATGCAGCCTGACTTTAAAACTGACTGGATTGGATTTCCACCAGAGAGAGAGGGGGGGTCTCAGCCGCTTCATTCCCCCCCGACTCCAAAATGCAGCGTGACTTTAAAACTGACTGGATTGGATTTCCACCAGAGAGAGAGGGGGGGTCTCAGCCGCTTCATTCCCCCCCCGACTCCAAAATGCAGCGTGACTTTAAAACTGACTGGATTGGATTTCCACCAGAGAGAGAGGGGGGGTATCAGCCGCTTCATTCCCCCCCCCGACTCCAAAATGTGGTGTGACTTTAAAACTGACTGGATTGGATTTCCACCAGAGAGAGAGGGGGGGTATCAGCCACTTCATTCCCCCCCCTCTGACTCCAAAATGTGGTGTGACTTTAAAACTGACTGGATTGGATTTCCACCAGAGAGAGAGGGGGGGTCTCAGCCGCTTCATTCCCCCCCGTGACTCCAAAATGCAGCGTGACTTTAAAACTGACTGGATTGGATTTCCACCAGAGAGAGGGGGGGGTATCAGCCGCTTCATTCCCCCCCCCCCTGACTCCAAAATGTGGTGTGACTTTAAAACTGACTGGATTGGATTTCCACCAGAGAGAGAGGGGGGGTCTCAGCCGCTTCATTCCCCCCCCTGACTCCAAAATGCAGCGTGACTTTAAAACTGACTGGATTGGATTTCCACCAGAGAGAGGGGGGGTCTCAGCCGCTTCATTCCCCCCCTGACTCCAAATGCAGCGTGACTTTAAAACTGACTGGATTGGATTTCCACCAGAGAGAGAGGGGGGGTATCAGCCGCTTCATTCCCCCCCCCCTGACTCCAAAATGCAGCCTGACTTTAAAACTGACTGGATTGGATTTCCACCAGAGAGAGAGGGGGGTCTCAGCCGCTTCATTCCCCCCCCTGACTCCAAAATGCAGCGTGACTTTAAAACTGACTGGATTGGATTTCCACCAGAGAGAGAGGGGGGGTCTCAGCCGCTTCATTCCCCCCCCTGACTCCCAAAATGCAGCGTGACTTTTAAAACTGACTGGATTGGATTTCCACCAGAGAGAGAGGGGGGGTATCAGCCGCTTCATTCCCCCCCCTGACTCCAAAATGCAGCGTGACTTTAAAACTGACTGGATTGGATTCCACCAGAGAGAGAGGGGGGGGTCTCAGCCCGCTTCATTCCCCCCCTGACTCCAAAATGCAGCGTGACTTTAAAAACTGACTGGATTGGATTTCCACCAGAGAGAGAGGGGGGGTATCAGCCACTTCATTCCCCCCCTCTGACTCCAAAATGTGGTGTGACTTAAAACTGACTGGATTGGATTTCCACCAGAGAGAGAGGGGGGGTATCAGCCCGCTTCATTCCCCCCCCTCTGACTCCAAAATGCAGCGTGACTTTAAAACTGACTGGATTGGATTTCCACCAGAGAGAGAGGGGGGGTCTCAGCCGCTTCATTCCCCCCCCCTGACTCCAAAATGCAGCCTGACTTTAAAACTGACTGGATTGGATTTCACCAGAGAGAGAGGGGGGGTCTCAGCCGCTTCATTCCCCCCCCTGACTCCAAAATGCAGCGTGACTTTAAAACTGACTGGATTGGATTTCCACCAGAGAGAGAGGGGGGGTCTCAGCCTCTTCATTCCCCCCCCTGACTCCAAAATGCAGCGTGACTTTAAAACTGACTGGATTGGATTTCCACCAGAGAGAGGGGGGGGGGTCTCAGCCGCTTCATTCCCCCCCCTGACTCCAAAATGCAGCCTGACTTTAAAACTGACTGGATTGGATTTCCACCAGAGAGAGGGGGGGGTCTCAGCCGCTTCATTCCCCCCCCTGACTCCAAAATGCAGCGTGACTTTAAAACTGACTGGATTGGATTTCCACCAGAGAGAGAGGGGGGGTCTCAGCCGCTTCATTCCCCCCCCTGACTCCAAAATGCAGCGTGACTTTAAAACTGACTGGATTGGATTTCCACCAGAGAGAGGGGGGGTCTCAGCCGCTTCATTCCCCCCCCCGACTCCAAAATGCAGCGTGACTTTAAAACTGACTGGATTGGATTTCCACCAGAGAGAGGGGGGGTCTCAGCCGCTTCATTCCCCCCCCCGTGACTCCAAAATGCAGCGTGACTTTAAAACTGACTGGATTGGATTTCCACCAGAGAGAGAGGGGGGGTCTCAGCCGCTTCATTCCCCCCCTGACTCCAAAATGCAGCCTGACTTTAAAACTGACTGGATTGGATTTCCACCAGAGAGGGGGGGGTATCAGCCACTTAATTCCCCCCCCCTCTGACTCCAAAATGTGGTGTGACTTTAAAACTGACTGGATTGGATTTCCACCAGAGAGTGGGGGGGTCTCAGCCGCTTCATTCCCCCCCGACTCCAAAATGCAGCCTGACTTTAAAACTGACTGGATTGGATTTCCACCAGAGAGAGAGGGGGGGTCTCAGCCGCTTCATTCCCCCCCGACTCCAAAATGCAGCGTGACTTTAAAACTGACTGGATTGGATTTCCACCAGAGAGAGGGGGGGGGTCTCAGCCGCTTCATTCCCCCCCCGACTCCAAAATGCAGCGTGACTTTAAAACTGACTGGATTGGATTTCCACCAGAGAGAGGGGGGGGGCTCAGCCGCTTCATTCCCCCCCCTGACTCCAAAATGCAGCGTGACTTTAAAACTGACTGGATTGGATTTCCACCAGAGAGAGAGGGGGGGTCTCAGCCGCTTCATTCCCCCCCCTGACTCCAAAATGCAGCGTGACTTTAAAACTGACTGGATTGGATTTCCACCAGAGAGAGGGGGGGTCTCAGCCGCTTCATTCCCCCCCCCCGACTCCAAAATGCAGCGTGACTTTAAAACTGACTGGATTGGATTTCCACCAGAGAGAGGGGGGGTCTCAGCCGCTTCATTCCCCCCCCTGACTCCAAAATGCAGCGTGACTTTAAAACTGACTGGATTGGATTTCCACCAGAGAGAGGGGGGGTCTCAGCCGCTTCATTCCCCCCCCTGACTCCAAAATGCAGCGTGACTTTAAAACTGACTGGATTGGATTTCCACCAGAGAGAGGGGGGGTCTCAGCCGCTTCATTCCCCCCCCGACTCCAAAATGCAGCGTGACTTTAAAACTGACTGGATTGGATTTCCACCAGAGAGAGGGGGGGTCTCAGCCGCTTCATTCCCCCCCCTGACTCCAAAATGCAGCGTGACTTTAAAACTGACTGGATTGGATTTCCACCAGAGAGAGGGGGGGGTATCAGCCGCTTCATTCCCCCCCCTGACTCCAAAATGTGGTGTGACTTTAAAACTGACTGGATTGGATTTCCACCAGAGAGAGAGGGGGGGTATCAGCCGCTTCATTCCCCCCCCGACTCCAAAATGCAGCGTGACTTTAAAACTGACTGGATTGGATTTCCACCAGAGAGAGTGAGGGGGGGTCTCAGCCACTTCATTCCCCCCCCTCTGACTCCAAAATGTGGTGTGACTTTAAAACTGACTGGATTGGATTTCCACCAGAGAGTGGGGGGGTCTCAGCCGCTTCATTCCCCCCCGACTCCAAAATGCAGCCTGACTTTAAAACTGACTGGATTGGATTTCCACCAGAGAGAGAGGGGGGGTCTCAGCCGCTTCATTCCCCCCCGACTCCAAAATGCAGCGTGACTTTAAAACTGACTGGATTGGATTTCCACCAGAGAGAGAGGGGGGGTCTCAGCCGCTTCATTCCCCCCCCGACTCCAAAATGCAGCGTGACTTTAAAACTGACTGGATTGGATTTCCACCAGAGAGAGAGGGGGGGTATCAGCCGCTTCATTCCCCCCCCCCCCCGACTCCAAAATGTGGTGTGACTTTAAAACTGACTGGATTGGATTTCCACCAGAGAGAGAGGGGGGGTATCAGCCACTTCATTCCCCCCCCTCTGACTCCAAAATGTGGTGTGACTTTAAAACTGACTGGATTGGATTTCCACCAGAGAGAGAGGGGGGGTCTCAGCCGCTTCATTCCCCCCCGTGACTCCAAAATGCAGCGTGACTTTAAAACTGACTGGATTGGATTTCCACCAGAGAGAGGGGGGGGTATCAGCCGCTTCATTCCCCCCCCCTGACTCCAAAATGTGGTGTGACTTTAAAACTGACTGGATTGGATTTCCACCAGAGAGAGAGGGGGGGTCTCAGCCGCTTCATTCCCCCCCCTGACTCCAAAATGCAGCGTGACTTTAAAACTGACTGGATTGGATTTCCACCAGAGAGAGGGGGGGGGTCTCAGCCGCTTCATTCCCCCCCCTGACTCCAAAATGCAGCGTGACTTTAAAACTGACTGGATTGGATTTCCACCAGAGAGAGAGGGGGGGGTATCAGCCGCTTCATTCCCCCCCCCCCTGACTCCAAAATGCAGCCTGACTTTAAAACTGACTGGATTGGATTTCCACCAGAGAGAGAGGGGGGGTCTCAGCCGCTTCATTCCCCCCCCTGACTCCAAAATGCAGCGTGACTTTAAAACTGACTGGATTGGATTTCCACCAGAGAGAGAGGGGGGGTCTCAGCCGCTTCATTCCCCCCCCTGACTCCAAAATGCAGCGTGACTTTAAAACTGACTGGATTGGATTTCCACCAGAGAGAGAGGGGGGGTATCAGCCGCTTCATTCCCCCCCCTGACTCCAAAATGCAGCGTGACTTTAAAACTGACTGGATTGGATTTCCACCAGAGAGAGAGGGGGGGTCTCAGCCGCTTCATTCCCCCCCCTGACTCCAAAATGCAGCGTGACTTTAAAACTGACTGGATTGGATTTCCACCAGAGAGAGAGGGGGGGTATCAGCCACTTCATTCCCCCCCTCTGACTCCAAAATGTGGTGTGACTTTAAAACTGACTGGATTGGATTTCCACCAGAGAGAGAGGGGGGGTATCAGCCGCTTCATTCCCCCCCCTCTGACTCCAAAATGCAGCGTGACTTTAAAACTGACTGGATTGGATTTCCACCAGAGAGAGAGGGGGGGGTCTCAGCCGCTTCATTCCCCCCCCCTGACTCCAAAATGCAGCCTGACTTTAAAACTGACTGGATTGGATTTCCACCAGAGAGAGAGGGGGGGTCTCAGCCGCTTCATTCCCCCCCCTGACTCCAAAATGCAGCGTGACTTTAAAACTGACTGGATTGGATTTCCACCAGAGAGAGAGGGGGGGTCTCAGCCTCTTCATTCCCCCCCCTGACTCCAAAATGCAGCGTGACTTTAAAACTGACTGGATTGGATTTCCACCAGAGAGAGGGGGGGGGGTCTCAGCCGCTTCATTCCCCCCCCTGACTCCAAAATGCAGCCTGACTTTAAAACTGACTGGATTGGATTTCCACCAGAGAGAGGGGGGGGGTCTCAGCCGCTTCATTCCCCCCCCTGACTCCAAAATGCAGCGTGACTTTAAAACTGACTGGATTGGATTTCCACCAGAGAGAGAGGGGGGGTCTCAGCCGCTTCATTCCCCCCCCTGACTCCAAAATGCAGCGTGACTTTAAAACTGACTGGATTGGATTTCCACCAGAGAGAGGGGGGGTCTCAGCCGCTTCATTCCCCCCCCCGACTCCAAAATGCAGCGTGACTTTAAAACTGACTGGATTGGATTTCCACCAGAGAGAGGGGGGGTCTCAGCCGCTTCATTCCCCCCCCCTGACTCCAAAATGCAGCGTGACTTTAAAACTGACTGGATTGGATTTCCACCAGAGAGAGGGGGGGTCTCAGCCGCTTCATTCCCCCCCCTGACTCCAAAATGCAGCGTGACTTTAAAACTGACTGGATTGGATTTCCACCAGAGAGAGGGGGGGTCTCAGCCGCTTCATTCCCCCCCCGACTCCAAAATGCAGCGTGACTTTAAAACTGACTGGATTGGATTTCCACCAGAGAGAGGGGGGGTCTCAGCCGCTTCATTCCCCCCCCTGACTCCAAAATGCAGCGTGACTTTAAAACTGACTGGATTGGATTTCCACCAGAGAGAGGGGGGGGTATCAGCCGCTTCATTCCCCCCCCTGACTCCAAAATGTGGTGTGACTTTAAAACTGACTGGATTGGATTTCCACCAGAGAGAGGGGGGGGTTATCAGCCGCTTCATTCCCCCCCCCCGACTCCAAAATGCAGCGTGACTTTAAAACTGACTGGATTGGATTTCCACCAGAGAGAGTGAGGGGGGGTCTCAGCCACTTCATTCCCCCCCCTCTGACTCCAAAATGTGGTGTGACTTTAAAACTGACTGGATTGGATTTCCACCAGAGAGAGAGGGGGGGTCTCAGCCGCTTCATTCCCCCCCCCTGACTCCAAAATGCAGCGTGACTTTAAAACTGACTGGATTGGATTTCCACCAGAGAGAGAGGGGGGGTATCAGCCGCTTCATTCCCCCCCCCCTGACTCCAAAATGCAGCGTGACTTTAAAACTGACTGGATTGGATTTCCACCAGAGAGAGAGGGGGGGTATCAGCCGCTTCATTCCCCCCCCTGACTCCAAAATGCAGCGTGACTTTAAAACTGACTGGATTGGATTTCCACCAGAGAGAGAGGGGGGTCTCAGCCGCTTCATTCCGCCCCCCTGACTCCAAAATGCAGCGTGACTTTAAAACTGACTGGATTGGATTTCCACCAGAGAGAGAGGGGGGGTATCAGCCGCTTCATTCCCCCCCCCTGACTCCAAAATGTGGTGTGACTTTAAAACTGACTGGATTGGATTTCCACCAGAGAGAGGGGGGGGTATCAGCCACTTCATTCCCCCCCCTCTGACTCCAAAATGTGGTGTGACTTTAAAACTGACTGGATTGGATTTCCACCAGAGAGAGAGGGGGGGTATCAGCCGCTTCATTCCCCCCCCTCTGACTCCAAAATGCAGCGTGACTTTAAAACTGACTGGATTGGATTTCCACCAGAGAGAGGGGGGGTCTCAGCCGCTTCATTCCCCCCCCCGACTCCAAAATGCAGCGTGACTTTAAAACTGACTGGATTGGATTTCCACCAGAGAGAGGGGGGGTCTCAGCCGCTTCATTCCCCCCCCTGACTCCAAAATGCAGCGTGACTTTAAAACTGACTGGATTGGATTTCCACCAGAGAGAGGGGGGGTCTCAGCCGCTTCATTCCCCACCCTGACTCCAAAATGCAGCGTGACTTTAAAACTGACTGGATTGGATTTCCACCAGAGAGAGGGGGGGTCTCAGCCGCTTCATTCCCCCCCCGACTCCAAAATGCAGCGTGACTTTAAAACTGACTGGATTGGATTTCCACCAGAGAGAGGGGGGGTCTCAGCCGCTTCATTCCCCCCCCTGACTCCAAAATGCAGCGTGACTTTAAAACTGACTGGATTGGATTTCCACCAGAGAGAGGGGGGGGTATCAGCCGCTTTATTCCCCCCCCTGACTCCAAAATGTGGTGTGACTTTAAAACTGACTGGATTGGATTTCCACCAGAGAGAGAGGGGGGGTATCAGCCGCTTCATTCCCCCCCCCGACTCCAAAATGCAGCCTGACTTTAAAACTGACTGGATTGGATTTCCACCAGAGAGAGTGAGGGGGGGTCTCAGCCACTTCATTCCCCCCCCTCTGACTCCAAAATGTGGTGTGACTTTAAAACTGACTGGATTGGATTTCCACCAGAGAGAGAGGGGGGGTCTCAGCCGCTTCATTCCCCCCCCCCTGACTCCAAAATGCAGCGTGACTTTAAAACTGACTGGATTGGATTTCCACCAGAGAGAGTGAGGGGGGGTCTCAGCCACTTCATTCCCCCCCCTCTGACTCCAAAATGTGGTGTGACTTTAAAACTGACTGGATTGGATTTCCACCAGAGAGAGAGGGGGGTCTCAGCCGCTTCATTCCCCCCCCCTGACTCCAAAATGCAGCGTGACTTTAAAACTGACTGGATTGGATTTCCACCAGAGAGAGAGGGGGGGTATCAGCCGCTTCATTCCCCCCCCCCTGACTCCAAAATGCAGCGTGACTTTAAAACTGACTGGATTGGATTTCCACCAGAGAGAGAGGGGGGGTATCAGCCGCTTCATTCCCCCCCCTGACTCCAAAATGCAGCGTGACTTTAAAACTGACTGGATTGGATTTCCACCAGAGAGAGAGGGGGGGTCTCAGCCGCTTCATTCCCCCCCCTGACTCCAAAATGCAGCGTGACTTTAAAACTGACTGGATTGGATTTCCACCAGAGAGAGAGGGGGGGTATCAGCCGCTTCATTCCCCCCCCCTGACTCCAAAATGTGGTGTGACTTTAAAACTGACCGGATTGGATTTCCACCAGAGAGAGGGGGGGTATCAGCCACTTCATTCCCCCCCCTCTGACTCCAAAATGTGGTGTGACTTTAAAACTGACTGGATTGGATTTCCACCAGAGAGAGAGGGGGGGTATCAGCCGCTTCATTCCCCCCCCTCTGACTCCAAAATGCAGCGTGACTTTAAAACTGACTGGATTGGATTTCCACCAGAGAGAGGGGGGGTCTCAGCCGCTTCATTCCCCCCCCCCCGACTCCAAAATGCAGCGTGACTTTAAAACTGACTGGATTGGATTTCCACCAGAGAGAGGGGGGGTCTCAGCCGCTTCATTCCCCCCCCTGACTCCAAAATGCAGCGTGACTTTAAAACTGACTGGATTGGATTTCCACCAGAGAGAGGGGGGGTCTCAGCCGCTTCATTCCCCCCCCTGACTCCAAAATGCAGCGTGACTTTAAAACTGACTGGATTGGATTTCCACCAGAGAGAGGGGGGGTCTCAGCCGCTTCATTCCCCCCCCGACTCCAAAATGCAGCATGACTTTAAAACTGACTGGATTGGATTTCCACCAGAGAGAGGGGGGGTCTCAGCCGCTTCATTCCCCCCCCTGACTCCAAAATGCAGCGTGACTTTAAAACTGACTGGATTGGATTTCCACCAGAGAGAGCGGGGGGGTATCAGCCGCTTCATTCCCCCCCCTGACTCCAAAATGTGGTGTGACTTTAAAACTGACTGGATTGGATTTCCACCAGAGAGAGAGGGGGGGTATCAGCCGCTTCATTCCCCCCCCCGACTCCAAAATGCAGCCTGACTTTAAAACTGACTGGATTGGATTTCCACCAGAGAGAGTGAGGGGGGGTCTCAGCCACTTCATTCCCCCCCCTCTGACTCCAAAATGTGGTGTGACTTTAAAACTGACTGGATTGGATTTCCACCAGAGAGAGAGGGGGGGGTCTCAGCCGCTTCATTCCCCCCCCCCTGACTCCAAAATGCAGCGTGACTTTAAAACTGACTGGATTGGATTTCCACCAGAGAGAGAGGGGGGGTATCAGCCGCTTCATTCCCCCCCTGACTCCAAAATGCAGCGTGACTTTAAAACTGACTGGATTGGATTTCCACCAGAGAGAGAGGGGGGTATCAGCCGCTTCATTCCCCCCCCCTGACTCCAAAATGCAGCGTGACTTTAAAACTGACTGGATTGGATTTCCACCAGAGAGAGAGGGGGGGTATCAGCCGCTTCATTCCCCCCCCTGACTCCAAAATGCAGCGTGACTTTAAAACTGACTGGATTGGATTTCCACCAGAGAGAGCGGGGGGGTCTCAGCCGCTTCATTCCCCCCCCTGACTCCAAAATGCAGCATGACTTTAAAACTGACTGGATTGGATTTCCACCAGAGAGAGAGGGGGGGTATCAGCCGCTTCATTCCCCCCCCTGACTCCAAAATGTGGTGTGACTTTAAAACTGACTGGATTGGATTTCCACCAGAGAGAGGGGGGGGTATCAGCCACTTCATTCCCCCCCCTCTGACTCCAAAATGTGGTGTGACTTTAAAACTGACTGGATTGGATTTCCACCAGAGAGAGGGGGGGGGTATCAGCCGCTTCATTCCCCCCCCTCTGACTCCAAAATGCAGCGTGACTTTAAAACTGACTGGATTGGATTTCCACCAGAGAGAGAGGGGGGGTCTCAGCCGCTTCATTCCCCCCCCCTGACTCCAAAATGCAGCCTGACTTTAAAACTGACTGGATTGGATTTCCACCAGAGAGAGAGGGGGGGTCTCAGCCGCTTCATTCCCCCCCCTGACTCCAAAATGCAGCGTGACTTTAAAACTGACTGGATTGGATTTCCACCAGAGAGAGAGGGGGGGTCTCAGCCGCTTCATTCCCCCCCCGACTCCAAAATGCAGCGTGACTTTAAAACTGACTGGATTGGATTTCCACCAGAGAGAGAGGGGGGGTCTCAGCCGCTTCATTCCCCCCCCTGACTCCAAAATGCAGCCTGACTTTAAAACTGACTGGATTGGATTTCCACCAGAGAGAGAGGGGGGGTCTCAGCCGCTTCATTCCCCCCCCTGACTCCAAAATGCAGCCTGACTTTAAAACTGACTGGATTGGATTTCCACCAGAGAGAGAGGGGGGGTCTCAGCCGCTTCATCCCCCCCCCCGACTCCAAAATGCAGCCTGACTTTAAAACTGACTGGATTGGATTTCCACCAGAGAGAGAGGGGGGGTCTCAGCCGCTTCATTCCCCCCCCTGACTCCAAAATGCAGCGTGACTTTAAAACTGACTGGATTGGATTTCCACCAGAGAGAGAGGGGGGGTCTCAGCCGCTTCATTCCCCCCCCCGACTCCAAAATGCAGCCTGACTTTAAAACTGACTGGATTGGATTTCCACCAGAGAGAGAGGGGGGGTCTCAGCCGCTTCATTCCCCCCCCTGACTCCAAAATGCAGCGTGACTTTAAAACTGACTGGATTGGATTTCCACCAGAGAGAGAGGGGGGGTCTCAGCCGCTTCATTCCCCCCCCTGACTCCAAAATGCAGCGTGACTTTAAAACTGACTGGATTGGATTTCCACCAGAGAGAGAGGGGGGGTCTCAGCCGCTTCATTCCCCCCCCTGACTCCAAAATGCAGCGTGACTTTAAAACTGACTGGATTGGATTTCCACCAGAAAGAGAGGGGGGGTCTCAGCCGCTTCATTCCCCCCCCTGACTCCAAAATGCAGCCTGACTTTAAAACTGACTGGATTGGATTTCCACCAGAGAGAGAGGGGGGGTCTCAGCCGCTTCATTCCCCCCCCTGACTCCAAAATGCAGCGTGACTTTAAAACTGACTGGATTGGATTTCCACCAGAGAGAGAGGGGGGGTCTCAGCCGCTTCATTCCCCCCCCTGACTCCAAAATGCAGCGTGACTTTAAAACTGACTGGATTGGATTTCCACCAGAGAGAGAGGGGGGGTCTCAGCCGCTTCATTCCCCCCCCTGACTCCAAAATGCAGCCTGACTTTAAAACTGACTGGATTGGATTTCCACCAGAGAGAGAGGGGGGGTCTCAGCCGCTTCATTCCCCCCCCTGACTCCAAAATGCAGCGTGACTTTAAAACTGACTGGATTGGATTTCCACCAGAGAGAGAGGGGGGGTCTCAGCCGCTTCATTCCCCCCCCTGACTCCAAAATGCAGCCTGACTTTAAAACTGACTGGATTGGATTTCCACCAGAGAGAGAGGGGGGGTCTCAGCCGCTTCATTCCCCCCCCTGACTCCAAAATGCAGCCTGACTTTAAAACTGACTGGATTGGATTTCCACCAGAGAGAGAGGGGGGGTCTCAGCCGCTTCATTCCCCCCCCTGACTCCAAAATGCAGCGTGACTTTAAAACTGACTGGATTGGATTTCCACCAGAGAGAGAGGGGGGGTCTCAGCCGCTTCATTCCCCCCCCCGACTCCAAAATGCAGCCTGACTTTAAAACTGACTGGATTGGATTTCCACCAGAGAGAGAGGGGGGGTCTCAGCCGCTTCATTCCCCCCCCTGACTCCAAAATGCAGCCTGACTTTAAAACTGACTGGATTGGATTTCCACCAGAGAGAGAGGGGGGGTCTCAGCCGCTTCATTCCCCCCCCGACTCCAAAATGCAGCCTGACTTTAAAACTGACTGGATTGGATTTCCACCAGAGAGAGAGGGGGGGTCTCAGCCGCTTCATTCCCCCCCCTGACTCCAAAATGCAGCGTGACTTTAAAACTGACTGGATTGGATTTCCACCAGAGAGAGAGGGGGGGTCTCAGCCGCTTCATTCCCCCCCCGACTCCAAAATGCAGCCTGACTTTAAAACTGACTGGATTGGATTTCCACCAGAGAGAGAGGGGGGGGTCTCAGCCGCTTCATTCCCCCCCCTGACTCCAAAATGCAGCGTGACTTTAAAACTGACTGGATTGGATTTCCACCAGAGAGAGAGGGGGGGTCTCAGCCGCTTCATTCCCCCCCCTGACTCCAAAATGCAGCGTGACTTTAAAACTGACTGGATTGGATTTCCACCAGAGAGAGAGGGGGGGTATCAGCCGCTTCATTCCCCCCCCTGACTCCAAAATGCAGCGTGACTTTAAAACTGACTGGATTGGATTTCCACCAGAGAGAGAGGGGGGGTCTCAGCCGCTTCATTCCCCCCCCCCTGACTCCAAAATGCAGCGTGACTTTAAAACTGACTGGATTGGATTTCCACCAGAGAGAGAGGGGGGGTATCAGCCGCTTCATTCCCCCCCCCTGACTCCAAAATGCAGCGTGACTTTAAAACTGACTGGATTGGATTTCCACCAGAGAGAGAGGGAGGGTATCAGCCGCTTCATTCCCCCCCCTGACTCCAAAATGCAGCGTGACTTTAAAACTGACTGGATTGGATTTCCACAAGAGAGAGAGGGGGGGTCTCAGCCGCTTCATTCCCCCCCCCTGACTCCAAAATGCAGCGTGACTTTAAAACTGACTGGATTGGATTTCCACCAGAGAGAGAGGGGGGGTATCAGCCGCTTCATTCCCCCCCCCCCCTGACTCCAAAATGTGGTGTGACTTTAAAACTGACTGGATTGGATTTCCACCAGAGAGAGGGGGGGGTATCAGCCACTTCATTCCCCCCCCCTCTGACTCCAAAATGTGGTGTGACTTTAAAACTGACTGGATTGGATTTCCACCAGAGAGAGAGGGGGGGTATCAGCCGCTTCATTCCCCCCCCTCTGACTCCAAAATGCAGCGTGACTTTAAAACTGACTGGATTGGATTTCCACCAGAGAGAGAGGGGGGGTCTCAGCCGCTTCATTCCCCCCCCCTGACTCCAAAATGCAGCCTGACTTTAAAACTGACTGGATTGGATTTCCACCAGAGAGAGAGGGGGGGTCTCAGCCGCTTCATTCCCCCCCCCTGACTCCAAAATGCAGCGTGACTTTAAAACTGACTGGATTGGATTTCCACCAGAGAGAGAGGGGGGGTCTCAGCCGCTTCATTCCCCCCCCCCCTGACTCCAAAATGCAGCCTGACTTTAAAACTGACTGGATTGGATTTCCACCAGAGAGAGAGGGGGGGTCTCAGCCGCTTCATTCCCCCCCCTGACTCCAAAATGTGGTGTGACTTTAAAACTGACTGGATTGGATTTCCACCAGAGAGAGAGGGGGGGTCTCAGCCGCTTCATTCCCCCCCCTGACTCCAAAATGCAGCGTGACTTTAAAACTGACTGGATTGGATTTCCACCAGAGAGAGAGGGGGGGTATCAGCCGCTTCATTCCCCCCCCTGACTCCAAAATGTGGTGTGACTTTAAAACTGACTGGATTGGATTTCCACCAGAGAGAGTGAGGGGGGGTCTCAGCCACTTCATTCCCCCCCCTCTGACTCCAAAATGTGGTGTGACTTTAAAACTGACTGGATTGGATTTCCACCAGAGAGAGAGGGGGGGTATCAGCCGCTTCATTCCCCCCCCTGACTCCAAAATGTGGTGTGACTTTAAAACTGACTGGATTGGATTTCCACCAGAGAGAGAGGGGGGGTCTCAGCCGCTTCATTCCCCCCCCCCCCGGACTCCAAAATGCAGCCTGACTTTAAAACTGACTGGATTGGATTTCCACCAGAGAGAGTGAGGGGGGGTCTCAGCCACTTCATTCCCCCCCCTCTGACTCCAAAATGTGGTGTGACTTTAAAACTGACTGGATTGGATTTCCACCAGAGAGAGAGGGGGGGTCTCAGCCGCTTCATTCCCCCCCCCGACTCCAAAATGTGGTGTGACTTTAAAACTGACTGGATTGGATTTCCACCAGAGAGAGAGGGGGGGTCTCAGCCGCTTCATTCCCCCCCCACTCCAAAATGCAGCATGACTTTAAAACTGACTGGATTGGATTTCCACCAGAGAGAGAGGGGGGGTCTCAGCCGCTTCATTCCCCCCCCACTCCAAAATGCAGCGTGACTTTAAAACTGACTGGATTGGATTTCCACCAGAGAGAGAGGGGGGGTCTCAGCCGCTTCATCCCCCCCCCTGACTCCAAAATGCAGCATGACTTTAAAACTGACTGGATTGGATTTCCACCAGAGAGGGGGGGGATCTCAGCCGCTTCATTCCCCCCCCCTGACTCCAAAATGCAGCATGACTTTAAAACTGACTGGATTGGATTTCCACTGTGGGGAAGGAGCGGGGAAGAAAGAAGGAGAGAAGAATTTGGCTTTTTCTAATTGGATATTGTATTTTTTAAATTCTCATTGAAGGCATTTTTTACTGCTTCTAAATGATGTTGGTTTTGCTTTTGCAAAAAATAAATAAATCAAAACCTCCTTAGGTGCAAGTCAGCTGAGAGTCCTAGAGAGACTGATAGTTCATTAACCATCAAGGCATGTCAAACTGATCTGTGTTTACTGAACTAGATACTAGATGTAGAAGTTTATGGCTTTTCCCAGTTTCTGGAAGTATTGTCCACAAGGTGGGAAGATGTTCCTCTAAAGAGATGTCTCTTGTAGCTTGTACAGATATTTTAAAATGTAAAACATTTTATAACAACCAAGATGGAAGGGACCTTGGAGGTCTTCTAGTCCAACCCCCTGCTTAGGCAGAAAACCCTACAGACAAGTGGGTATCCAACATCTTCTTTAAAACTTCCAATGTTTGAGCATTCACAACTTCTAGAGGCAAGTAGTTCCATGGATTAATTGTTCTCACATTCACTCCTTGCTTCTAAGTTGCTTCTCTCCTTGATTAGTTTCCACCCATTGCTTCTTGTCCTTCAGGTGCTCTGGAGAATAACTGGACTCTCCCTTTGTGACAGCCTCTTATTTACATTGTAAAGAAGCTGTCTCAGACAATTCTCTTAAAACAGAACTCTCATAAAATTGAAGTTCCTGAAAAGTAATTGAGCTTGGAAATATTGAATGAAATTATAGAAAAGTAAATATGGAAATATATTAATTGATGCATTGGTTTTTCAGATTGATTTTCATAGTATTATTAGATCACTATAATACTATGATAAATATTTAAGAAATGAATATTTTAAAGCATGGATTTATTAATACAGTAGTTGTGTTTTTGGTGATTTTAGTTTTAATAGTAATAGATTTTGGTTTTGCTTTATTATTAATTTCTTTTAATAAAAAAGAAGGGATTTTTTTCTTATTTATTTATTTATTTATTTTTCTTATTTATTTATTTTTACTTCTATGCCGGCCAGTCCCAAAGGGACTGCTGCTCAGACACTATACTTTTCCGCCTACACCGAGAAAAAATGAGAGGGAACACTGGCTGGGGGGTCTCCTCCAGTTCTTGGGCTGCAGGGCTCACTGGGGGGGGCAGTAGTAGAGGAACACGATCAGATATGCTGAGGACTAGAAAACTAACTTTAAATATGTTAAAGGGTTAAACAAGGTTCAGGAGGGAAGTGTTTTTAATAGGAAAGTGAACACAAGAACAAGGGGACACAATCTGAAGTTAGTTGGGGGAAAGATCAAAAGCAACATGAGCAACATGAGAAAATATTATTTGACTGAAAGAGTAGTAGATGCTTGGAACAAACTTCCAGCAGACGTGGTTGGTAAATCCACAGTAACTGAATTTAAAAATTCCTGGGATAAACACATATCCATTGTAAGATAAAATACAGGGAATAGTATAAGGACAGACGAGATGGACCAGGAGGTCTTTTTATTTATTTATTTATTTATTTATTTAGTTATTATTTTATTTATTTATTTATTTATTTATTCATTCATTCAATTTTTATGCCGCGGCTTACAACATGTTAGCAATAGCACTTTTTAACAGAGCCAGCCTCTTGCCCCCACAATCTGGGTCCTCATTTGACCCCCCTTGGAAGGATGGAAGGCTGAGTCAACCTTGAGCTGGTGATGAGATTTGAACCGCTGACCTTCAGATCTACAGTCAGCTTCAGTGGCCTGCAGTACAGCACTCTACCTGCTGCGCCACCCCGGCTCCTTTTTCTGCCATCAGTCTTCTATGTTACCTGCAAAGGTGCTGGGGGAAGGGAAGGAGAATTGGCTGCCCTCCCCGCTTCCCTTTTCCTTCCAAGAACACTCACCAGCCTGGGGGTCCCGGCCAGGGGAGCCCCGGAGAAAGAGCCGGGCTGCTTTCTGGAAGAACTTTCCAAGCGGGTTGGCGAGAGGGAAGACGGGGGCCGCACGACACGTGCGCGAGGGGAGCCTGGCCAGGGTGGGATGCTGGGGGGAGACGCCGGGGGGGAAGGGAGGGAAGCCCAGTTACGCTGCTGCTGATGATGCCCAGGACCCTCGAGGGGGAGGTGTGGGTCCCTCTGAGTGACAGCAAGGGAGGGGCGGGTCTCCCAAGTCCTTTGGGGCCCATCCGAGATTGGTCAGATTGCAGGAGGCCTCTGGGGCCCCTCTAGCCCCCAGCCCAGGAATTCCCCTGGCACCCCTGAGCCAAGCCCCAGGCCTTGGCCCCCACCCAGCCCCTTGCCCGAGGGGGGACGCAGACGCCTGCCTTGCGAGGGGAGGGGGCTGCCCGAAGGAGACCCTCTCTGGGCCAAGCGGGCTCCCACATTTCAGGAGAGCAGGGAAGGCCCCACCCTCTGGGAGTGTTTGGAGTTCGGATTCTCCACAGACGTTTACGCTCTGCCTGATGTAATTCTGTGGCTTTGAGGGGCTGAAAGCGGCTCTGACAGGGGTCCAGGGAAGAGAGGAGGAAAGAGACTTTCACTGGCCAAAGGGGGTTTTGGCAGGCAAGAAGAGGAGAGAAGAGAGGAGAGGAGAGGAGAGCAGAGGAGAGCAGAGGAGAGAAGAGGAGAGGAGAGCAGAGGAGAGAAGAGAGGAGAGCAGAGGAGAGCAGAGGAGAGAAGAGCAGAGGAGAGGAGAGAGGAGAGAAGAGGAGAGGAGAGAAGAGCAGAGGAGAGAAGAGAGGAGAGCAGAGGAGAGAAGAGGAGAGAAGAGCAGAGGAGAGGAGAGAGGAGAGAAGAGGAGAGGAGAGAAGAGAGGAGAGGAGAGGAGAGCAGAGGAGAGCAGAGGAGAGAAGAGCAGAGGAGAGGAGAGAGGAGAGAAGAGGAGAGGAGAGAAGAGCAGAGGAGAGAAGAGAGGAGAGCAGAGGAGAGAAGAGGAGAGAAGAGCAGAGGAGAGGAGAGAGGAGAGAAGAGGAGAGGAGAGGAGAGAAGAGAGGAGAGCAGAGGAGAGCAGAGGAGAAAAGAGCAGAGGAGAGAAGAGAGGAGAGGAGAGGAGAGCAGAGCAGAGGAGAGAAGGGAGGAGAGCAGAGGAGAGAAGAGCAGAGGAGAGAAGAGAGGAGAGGAGAGAAGACCAGAGGAGAGAAGAGCAGAGGAGAGAAGAGAGGAGAGCAGAGAAGAGCAGAGGAGAGAAGAGAGGAGAGAAGAGAGGAGAGAAGAGCAGAGGAGAGAAGAGCAGAGGAGAGAAGAGAGGAGAGAAGAGGAGAGAAGAGCAGAGGAGAGAAGAGAGGAGAGGAGAGAAGAGGAGAGAAGAGGAGAGAAGAGGAGAGAAGAGGAGAGAGGAGAGGAGAGCAGAGCAGAGGAGAGAAGAGAGGAGAGAAGAGCAGAGGAGAGAAGAGCAGAGGAGAGCAGAGCAGAGAGGAGAGCGGAGCGGAGAAGAGAAGAGAGGAGAGGAGAGCAGAGGAGAGAAGAGGAGAGGAGAGCAGAGGAGAGGAGAGAAGAGAGGAGAGAAGAGGAGAGAAGAGCAGAGAAGAGCAGAGGAGAGAAGAGCAGAAGAGAGAAGAGAGGAGAGGAGAGGAGAGAAGAGCAGAGGAGAGAAGAGAG
Organism: Erythrolamprus reginae; assembly: GCF_031021105.1. Classification (NCBI taxonomy): domain Eukaryota; kingdom Metazoa; phylum Chordata; class Lepidosauria; order Squamata; family Dipsadidae; genus Erythrolamprus; species Erythrolamprus reginae. The sequence continues at coordinate 27,084 of NC_091950.1, read as the reverse complement.
GAGAGAAGAGCAGAGAAGAGCAGAGGAGAGAAGAGAGGAGAGGAGAGCAGAGGAGAGAAGAGCAGAGGAGAGCAGAGCGGAGAGGAGAGCAGAGCGGAGCAGAGAAGAGGAGAGAAGAGGAGAGAGGAGAGGAGAGCAGAGGAGAGAAGAGTGGGGAGAAGAGAGGAGAGAAGAGCAGAGGAGAGCAGAGCGGAGAGGAGAGCAGAGCGGAGCAGAGCAGAGAAGAGAGGAGAGCAGAGGAGAGAAGTGGAGAGAGGAGAGGAGAGCAGAGGAGAGAAGAGTGGGGAGAAGAGAGGAGAGAAGAGCAGAGGAGAGCAGAGCAGAGAGGAGAGCAGAGCGGAGCAGAGCAGAGAAGAGAGGAGAGGAGAGCAGAGAAGAGAGGAGAGCAGAGCAGAGCAGAGAAGAGAGGAGAGGAGAGAAGAGCAGAGGAGAGAAGAGAGGAGAGGAGAGAAGAGGAGAGAAGAGGAGAGAGGAGAGCAGAGGAGAGGAGAGAAGAGCAGAGGAGAGGAGAGCAGAGGACAGAAGAGGAGAGAAGAGCAGAGGAGAGAAGAGCAGAGGAGAAGAGAAGAGAGGAGAGAGGAGAGGAGAGGAGAGCAGAGGAGAGAGGAGAGAAGAGGAGAGAAGAGAGCAGAGCAGAGGAGAGGAAGGAATAGGAGAGCAGAGGAGAGCGGAGGAGAGGAGAGAGGAGAGAAGAGGAGAGGAGAGAATAGGAGAGGAGAGAAGAGAGAAGAGCAGAGGAGAGAAGAGGAGAGAAGAGGAGAGAAGAGAAGAGGAGAGAAGAGGAGAGAAGAGAGGAGAGAAGAGCAGAGAAGAGCAGAGGAGAGAAGAGGAGAGAAGAGAAGAGCAGAGAAGGGCAGAGGAGAGAAGACAGAAGAGCAGAGGAGAGAAGAGGAGAGAAGAGCAGAGGAGAGAAGAGGAGAGAAGAGCAGAGAAGAGCAGAGGAGAGAAGACAGAAGAGCAGAGGAGAGAAGAGCAGAGGAGAGCAGAGCAGAGAGGAGAGCGGAGCGGAGCAGAGAAGAGAGGAGAGGAGAGCAGAGGAGAGAAGAGGAGAGGAGAGGAGAGGAGAGAAGAGAGGAGAGGAGAGGAGAGAAGAGCAGAGGAGAGAAGAGCAGAGGAGAGAAGAGAGGAGAGAAGAGCAGAGGAGAGCAGAGGAGAGAAGAGAGGAGAGGAGAGCAGAGGAGAGAAGAGCAGAGGAGAGAAGAGCAGAGGAGAGGAGAGCAGAGGAGAGGAGAGGAGAGAAGAGGAGAGAAGAGGAGAGAGGAGAGCAGAGCAGAGGAGAGAAGAGAGGAGAGAAGAGGAGAGGAGAGAAGAGCAGAGGAGAGCAGAGCAGAGAGGAGAGCAGAGCGGAGCAGAGCAGAGAAGAGAGGAGAGGACAGCAGAGGAGAGAAGAGCAGAGGAGAGAAGAGCAGAGGAGAGGAGAGCAGAGGAGAGAAGAGGAGAGAAGAGGAGAGAGGAGAGGAGAGCAGAGGAGAGGAGAGTGGGGAGAAGAGAGGAGAGAAGAGCAGAGGAGAGCAGAGCGGAGAGGAGAGCAGAGCGGAGCAGAGCAGAGAAGAGAGGAGAGCAGAGGAGAGAAGAGGAGAGAGGAGAGGAGAGCAGAGGAGAGAAGAGTGGGGAGAAGAGAGGAGAGAAGAGCAGAGGAGAGCAGAGCAGAGAGGAGAGCAGAGCGGAGCAGAGCAGAGAAGAGAGGAGAGGAGAGCAGAGAAGAGAGGAGAGCAGAGCAGAGCAGAGAAGAGAGGAGAGGAGAGAAGAGCAGAGGAGAGAAGAGAGGAGAGGAGAGAAGAGGAGAGAAGAGGAGAGAGGAGAGCAGAGGAGAGGAGAGAAGAGCAGAGGAGAGGAGAGCAGAGGAGAGAAGAGGAGAGAAGAGCAGAGGAGAGAAGAGCAGAGGAGAGAAGAGAAGAGAGGAGAGAGGAGAGGAGAGCAGAGGAGAGAGGAGAGAAGAGGAGAGAAGAGAGCAGAGCAGAGGAGAGGAAGGAAGAGGAGAGCAGAGGAGAGCAGAGGAGAGGAGAGAGGAGAGAAGAGGAGAGGAGAGAAGAGGAGAGAAGAGGAGAGAAGAGAGGAGAGAAGAGCAGAGAAGAGCAGAGAAGAGGAGAGAAGAGAAGAGCAGAGAAGGGCAGAGGAGAGAAGACAGAAGAGCAGAGGAGAGAAGAGGAGAGAAGAGCAGAGGAGAGAAGAGGAGAGAAGAGCAGAGGAGAGAATAGGAGAGGAGAGAAGAGAGAAGAGCAGAGGAGAGAAGAGGAGAGAAGAGGAGAGAAGAGAGGAGAGAAGAGCAGAGAAGAGCAGAGGAGAGAAGAGGAGAGAAGAGAAGAGCAGAGAAGGGCAGAGGAGAGAAGACAGAAGAGCAGAGGAGAGAAGAGGAGAGAAGAGCAGAAGAGAGAAGAGAAGAGGAGAGAAGAGCAGAGAAGAGCAGAGGAGAGAAGACAGAAGAGCAGAGGAGAGAAGAGGAGAGAGGAGCAGAGGAGAGAAGAGCAGAGGAGAGCAGAGGAGAGAAGAGGAGAGGAGAGCAGAGGAGAGCAGAGAAGAGAGGAGAGAAGAGGAGAGAAGAGCAGAGGAGAGGAGAGAAGAGAAGAGCAGAGCAGAGGAGAGAGGAGAGGAGAGGAGAGGAGAGCATAGCAGAGCAGAGGAGAGAAGAGACAAGAGGAGAGGAGAGGAGAGCAGAGGAGAGGAGAGAAGAGAGGAGAGAAGAGCAGAGCAGAGGAGAGGAGAGGAGAGAAGAGCAGAGGAGAGAAGAGGAGAGCAGAGCAGAGGAGAGAAGAGGAGAGAAGAGCAGAGAAGAGCAGAGGAGAGCAGAGGAGAGAAGAGGAGAGAAGAGCAGAGGAGAGAAGAGCAGAGAAGAGCAGAGGAGAGAGGAGAGCAGAGGAGAGAGGAGAAAAGAGGAGAGGAGAGAAGAGAGAAGAGCAGAGGAGAGCAGAGGAGAGAAGAGGAGAGAAGAGCAGAGCAGAGGAGAGGAGAGAAGAGGAGAGAAGAGCAGAGGAGAGAAGAGGAGAGAAGAGGAGAGGAGAGCAGAGGAGAGAAGAGAAGAGGAGAGAAGAGCAGAGAAGAGCAGAGGAGAGAAGACAGAAGAGCAGAGGAGAGAAGAGGAGAGAAGAGGAGAGAGGAGCAGAGGAGAGAAGAGCAGAGGAGAGCAGAGGAGAGCAGAGGAGAGAAGAGGAGAGGAGAGGAGAGCAGAGGAGAGCAGAGAAGAGAGGAGAGAAGAGGAGAGAAGAGCAGAGGAGAGGAGAGAAGAGAAGAGGAGAGCAGAGGAGAGAGGAGAGGAGAGGAGAGCAGAGGAGAGGAGAGAAGAGCAGAGCAGAGCATAGCAGAGCAGAGGAGAGAAGAGACAAGAGGAGAGGAGAGGAGAGCAGAGGAGAGGAGAGAAGAGAGGAGAGAAGAGCAGAGCAGAGGAGAGGAGAGGAGAGGAGAGAAGAGCAGAGGAGAGAAGAGGAGAGCAGAGCAGAGGAGAGAAGAGGAGAGAAGAGCAGAGAAGAGCAGAGAAGAGCAGAGAAGAGCAGAGAAGAGCAGAGGAGAGCAGAGGAGAGAAGAGGAGAGGAGAGAAGAGGAGAGAAGAGCAGAAGAGAGAGGAGAGCAGAGGAGAGAGGAGAGAAGAGGAGAGGAGAGAAGAGAGAAGAGCAGAGGAGAGCAGAGGAGAGAAGAGGAGAGAAGAGCAGAGCAGAGGAGAGAAGAGGAGAAGAGAGAAGAGGAGAGAAGAGCAGAGGAGAGAAGAGGAGAGAAGAGGAGAGAAGAGAAGAGGAGAGAAGAGGAGAGAAGAGCAGAGAAGAGCAGAGGAGAGCAGAGGAGAGCAGAGGAGAGAAGAGCAGAGGAGAGCAGAGGAGAGAGGAGAGAAGAGGAGAGGAGAGAAGAGAGAAGAGCAGAGGAGAGAAGAGGAGAGAGGAGGAGAGAAGAGGAGAGCAGAGGAGAGGAGAGAAGAGGAGAGAAGAGCAGAGAAGAGCAGGGAAGAGCAGAGGAGAGAGGAGAGAAGAGGAGAGGAGAGAAGAGAGAAGAGCAGAGGAGAGCAGAGGAGAGAAGAGGAGAGAAGAGAGAAGAGCAGAGGAGAGAAGAGGAGAGGAGAGGAGAGGAGAGAAGAGGAGAGAAGAGCAGAGGAGAGAAGAGAGAAGAGTAGAGGAGAGAAGAGGAGAGGAGAGAAGAGAAGAGCAGAGGAGAGAAGAGAAGAGAAGAGAGAAGAGCAGAGGAGAGAAGAGCAGAGGAGAGAAGAGCAGAGAAGAGCAGAGAAGAGCAGAGAAGAGCAGAGGAGAGAGGAGAGAAGAGGAGAGGAGAGAAGAGAGAAGAGCAGAGGAGAGCAGAGGAGAGAAGAGGAGAGAAGAGAGAAGAGCAGAGGAGAGAAGAGGAGAGGAGAGGAGAGGAGAGGAGAGGAGAGAAGAGCAGAGGAGAGAAGAGAGAAGAGTAGAGAGAAGAGGAGAGGAGAGAAGAGAAGAGCAGAGGAGAGAAGAGGAGAGAAGAGAGAAGAGCAGAGGAGAGAAGAGCAGAGGAGAGCAGAGGAGAGCAGAGGAGAGGAGAGCAGAGGAGAGGAGAGAAGAGAGGAGAGCAGAGGAGACAAGAGGAGAGAAGAGCAGAGGAGAGAAGAGGAGAGCAGAGCAGAGGAGAGAAGAGCAGAGAAGAGCAGAGAAGAGCAGAGGAGAGCAGAGGAGAGCAGAGGAGAGCAGAGGAGAGGAGAGCAGAGGAGAGCAGAGGAGAGAGGAGAGAAGAGGAGAGGAGAGAAGAGAGAAGAGCAGAGGAGAGAAGAGGAGAGAGGAGGAGAGAAGAGGAGAGCAGAGCAGAGGAGAGAAGAGGAGAGAAGAGCAGAGAAGAGCAGGGAAGAGCAGAGGAGAGAAGAGAGGAGAGAAGAGGAGAGAAGAGCAGAGAAGAGGAGAGAAGAGCAGAGAAGAGCAGAGAAGAGCAGAGGAGAGAGGAGAGAAGAGGAGAGGAGAGAGGAGAGAAGAGCAGAGGAGAGCAGAGGAGAGAAGAGGAGAGAAGAGAGAAGAGCAGAGGAGAGAAGAGGAGAGGAGAGAAGAGGAGAGAAGAGCAGAGGAGAGAAGAGAGAAGAGTAGAGGAGAGAAGAGAAGAGGAGAGAAGAGGAGAGGAGAGAAGAGAAGAGAAGAGCAGAGGAGAGAAGAGCAGAGGAGAGAAGAGAGGAGAGAAGAGCAGAGAAGAGCAGAGGAGAGAAGAGAGGAGAGGAGAGCAGAGGAGAGAAGAGCAGAGGAGAGAAGAGCAGAGGAGAGGAGAGCAGAGGAGAGAAGAGGAGAGAAGAGGAGAGAAGAGGAGAGAGGAGAGCAGAGGAGAGAAGAGAGGAGAGAAGAGGAGAGGAGAGAAGAGAGAAGAGCAGAGGAGAGCAGAGGAGAGAAGAGGAGAGAAGAGCAGAGCAGAGGAGAGGAGAGGAGAGAAGAGGAGAGAAGAGCAGAGGAGAGAAGAGGAGAGAAGAGGAGAGGAGAGCAGAGGAGAGAAGAGAAGAGGAGAGAAGAGCAGAGAAGAGCAGAGGAGAGAAGACAGAAGAGCAGAGGAGAGAAGAGGAGAGAAGAGGAGAGAGGAGCAGAGGAGAGAAGAGCAGAGGAGAGCAGAGGAGAGCAGAGGAGAGAAGAGGAGAGGAGAGCAGAGGAGAGCAGAGAAGAGAGGAGAGAAGAGGAGAGAAGAGCAGAGGAGAGGAGAGAAGAGAAGAGGAGAGCAGAGGAGAGAGGAGAGGAGAGGAGAGGAGAGCAGAGGAGAGGAGAGAAGAGCAGAGCAGAGCATAGCAGAGCAGAGGAGAGAAGAGACAAGAGGAGAGGAGAGGAGAGCAGAGGAGAGGAGAGAAGAGAGGAGAGAAGAGCAGAGCAGAGGAGAGGAGAGGAGAGGAGAGAAGAGCAGAGGAGAGAAGAGGAGAGCAGAGCAGAGGAGAGAAGAGCAGAGAAGAGCAGAGAAGAGCAGAGAAGAGCAGAGAAGAGCAGAGAAGAGCAGAGGAGAGCAGAGGAGAGAAGAGCAGAGGAGAGAAGAGGAGAGAAGAGCAGAAGAGAGAGGAGAGCAGAGGAGAGAGGAGAGAAGAGGAGAGGAGAGAAGAGAGAAGAGCAGAGGAGAGCAGAGGAGAGAAGAGGAGAGAAGAGCAGAGCAGAGGAGAGAAGAGGAGAAGAGAGAAGAGGAGAGAAGAGCAGAGGAGAGAAGAGGAGAGAAGAGGAGAGAAGAGAAGAGGAGAGAAGAGGAGAGAAGAGCAGAGGAGAGCAGAGGAGAGCAGAGGAGAGCAGAGGAGAGAAGAGCAGAGGAGAGCAGAGGAGAGAGGAGAGAAGAGGAGAGGAGAGAAGAGAGAAGAGCAGAGGAGAGAAGAGGAGAGAGGAGGAGAGAAGAGGAGAGCAGAGGAGAGGAGAGAAGAGGAGAGAAGAGCAGAGAAGAGCAGGGAAGAGCAGAGGAGAGAGGAGAGAAGAGGAGAGGAGAGAAGAGAGAAGAGCAGAGGAGAGCAGAGGAGAGAAGAGGAGAGAAGAGAGAAGAGCAGAGGAGAGAAGAGGAGAGGAGAGGAGAGGAGAGAAGAGGAGAGAAGAGCAGAGGAGAGAAGAGAGAAGAGTAGAGGAGAGAAGAGGAGAGGAGAGAAGAGAAGAGCAGAGGAGAGAAGAGAAGAGAAGAGAGAAGAGCAGAGGAGAGAAGAGCAGAGGAGAGAAGAGCAGAGAAGAGCAGAGAAGAGCAGAGAAGAGCAGAGGAGAGAAGAGAGAAGAGGAGAGGAGAGAAGAGAGAAGAGCAGAGGAGAGCAGAGGAGAGAAGAGGAGAGAAGAGAGAAGAGCAGAGGAGAGAAGAGGAGAGGAGAGGAGAGGAGAGAAGAGGAGAGAAGAGCAGAGGAGAGAAGAGAGAAGAGTAGAGGAGAGAAGAGGAGAGGAGAGAAGAGAAGAGCAGAGGAGAGAAGAGGAGAGAAGAGAGAAGAGCAGAGGAGAGAAGAGCAGAGGAGAGCAGAGGAGAGCAGAGGAGAGGAGAGCAGAGGAGAGGAGAGAAGAGAGGAGAGCAGAGGAGACAAGAGGAGAGAAGAGCAGAGGAGAGAAGAGGAGAGAAGAGGAGAGCAGAGCAGAGGAGAGAAGAGCAGAGAAGAGCAGAGAAGAGCAGAGGAGAGCAGAGGAGAGCAGAGGAGAGCAGAGGAGAGAAGAGCAGAGGAGAGCAGAGGAGAGAGGAGAGAAGAGGAGAGAAGAGCAGAGAAGAGCAGGGAAGAGCAGAGGAGAGAAGAGAGGAGAGAAGAGGAGAGAAGAGCAGAGAAGAGGAGAGAAGAGCAGAGAAGAGCAGAGAAGAGCAGAGGAGAGAGGAGAGAAGAGGAGAGGAGAGAGGAGAGAAGAGCAGAGGAGAGCAGAGGAGAGAAGAGGAGAGAAGAGAGAAGAGCAGAGGAGAGAAGAGGAGAGGAGAGAAGAGGAGAGAAGAGCAGAGGAGAGAAGAGAGAAGAGTAGAGGAGAGAAGAGAAGAGGAGAGAAGAGGAGAGGAGAGAAGAGAAGAGAAGAGCAGAGGAGAGAAGAGCAGAGGAGAGAAGAGAAGAGCAGAGAAGAGCAGAGGAGAGAAGAGAGGAGAGGAGAGCAGAGGAGAGAAGAGCAGAGGAGAGAAGAGCAGAGGAGAGGAGAGCAGAGGAGAGAAGAGGAGAGAAGAGGAGAGAAGAGGAGAGAGGAGAGCAGAGGAGAGAAGAGAGGAGAGAAGAGGAGAGGAGAGAAGAGCAGAGGAGAGCAGAGCGGAGAGGAGAGCAGAGCGGAGCAGAGCAGAGAAGAGAGGAGAGCAGAGGAGAGAAGAGGAGAGAGGAGAGGAGAGCAGAGGAGAGAAGAGTGGGGAGAAGAGAGGAGAGAAGAGCAGAGGAGAGCAGAGCGGAGAGGAGAGGAGAGCAGAGCAGAGAAGAGAGGAGAGCAGAGGAGAGGAGAGGAGAGAGGAGAGGAGAGCAGAGGAGAGAAGAGTGGGGAGAAGAGAGGAGAGAAGAGCAGAGGAGAGCAGAGCAGAGAGGAGAGCAGAGCGGAGCAGAGCAGAGAAGAGAGGAGAGCAGAGAAGAGAGGAGAGCAGAGCAGAGCAGAGAAGAGAGGAGAGGAGAGAAGAGCAGAGGAGAGAAGAGAGGAGAGGAGAGAAGAGGAGAGAAGAGGAGAGAGGAGAGCAGAGGAGAGGAGAGAAGAGCAGAGGAGAGGAGAGCAGAGGAGAGAAGAGGAGAGAAGAGCAGAGGAGAGAAGAGAAGAGAGGAGAGAGGAGAGGAGAGCAGAGGAGAGAGGAGAGAAGAGGAGAGAAGAGAGCAGAGCAGAGGAGAGGAAGGAAGAGGAGAGCAGAAGAGAGCAGAGGAGAGGAGAGAGGAGAGAAGAGGAGAGAATAGGAGAGGAGAGAAGAGAGAAGAGCAGAGGAGAGAAGAGGAGAGGAGAGAAGAGGAGAGAAGAGAGGAGAGAAGAGCAGAGAAGAGCAGAGGAGAGAAGAGGAGAGAAGAGAAGAGCAGAGAAGGGCAGAGGAGAGCAGAGCAGAGAGGAGAGGAGAGGAGAGGAGAGAATAGGAGAGGAGAGAAGAGAGAAGAGCAGAGGAGAGAAGAGGAGAGAAGAGCAGAGGAGAGAAGAGAAGAGGAGAGAATAGCAGAGAAGAGCAGAGGAGAGAAGACAGAAGAGCAGAGGAGAGAAGAGCAGAGGAGAGCAGAGCAGAGAGGAGAGCGGAGCGGAGCAGAGAAGAGAGGAGAGGAGAGCAGAGGAGAGAAGAGGAGAGGAGAGCAGAGGAGAGAAGAGAGGAGAGAAGAGGAGAGAAGAGCAGAGGAGAGAAGAGGAGAGAAGAGCAGAAGAGAGAAGAGAGGAGAGGAGAGAAGAGCAGAGGAGAGAAGAGCAGAGGAGAGAAGAGAGGAGAGAAGAGCAGAGAAGAGCAGAGGAGAGAAGAGAGGAGAGGAGAGCAGAGGAGAGAAGAGCAGAGGAGAGGAGAGCAGAGGAGAGAAGAGGAGAGAAGAGGAGAGAAGAGGAGAGAGGAGAGCAGAGCAGAGGAGAGAAGAGAGGAGAGAAGAGGAGAGGAGAGAAGAGCAGAGGAGAGCAGAGCGGAGAGGAGAGCAGAGCGGAGCAGAGCAGAGAAGAGAGGAGAGCAGAGGAGAGAAGAGGAGAGAAGAGGAGAGAGGAGAGCAGAGGAGAGAAGAGTGGGGAGAAGAGAGGAGAGAAGAGCAGAGGAGAGCAGAGCGGAGAGGAGAGCAGAGCGGAGCAGAGCAGAGAAGAGAGGAGAGCAGAGGAGAGAAGAGGAGAGAGGAGAGGAGAGCAGAGGAGAGAAGAGTGGGGAGAAGAGAGGAGAGAAGAGCAGAGGAGAGCAGAGCAGAGAGGAGAGCAGAGCGGAGCAGAGCAGAGAAGAGAGGAGAGGAGAGCAGAGAAGAGAGGAGAGCAGAGCAGAGCAGAGAAGAGAGGAGAGGAGAGAAGAGCAGAGGAGAGAAGAGAGGAGAGGAGAGAAGAGGAGAGAAGAGGAGAGAGGAGAGCAGAGGAGAGGAGAGAAGAGCAGAGGAGAGCAGAGCAGAGGAGAGAAGAGGAGAGAAGAGGAGAGCAGAGGAGAGAAGAGCAGAGGAGAGAAGAGAAGAGAGGAGAGAGGAGAGGAGAGCAGAGGAGAGAGGAGAGAAGAGGAGAGAAGAGAGCAGAGCAGAGGAGAGGAAGGAAGAGGAGAGCAGAGGAGAGCAGAGGAGAGGAGAGAGGAGAGAAGAGGAGAGGAGAGAATAGGAGAGGAGAGAAGAGAGAAGAGCAGAGGAGAGAAGAGGAGAGAAGAGGAGAGAAGAGGAGAGGAGAGAAGAGGAGAGAAGAGAGGAGAGAAGAGCAGAGAAGAGCAGAGGAGAGAAGAGGAGAGAAGAGAAGAGCAGAGAAGGGCAGAGGAGAGAAGACAGAAGAGCAGAGGAGAGAAGAGGAGAGAAGAGCAGAGGAGAGAAGAGAAGAGGAGAGAAGAGCAGAGAAGAGCAGAGGAGAGAAGACAGAAGAGCAGAGGAGAGAAGAGGAGAGAAGAGGAGAGAGGAGCAGAGGAGAGAAGAGCAGAGGAGAGCAGAGGAGAGAAGAGGAGAGGAGAGCAGAGCAGAGAAGAGAGGAGAGAAGATGAGAGAAGAGCAGAGGAGAGGAGAGAAGAGAAGAGGAGAGCAGAGGAGAGAGGAGAGGAGAGGAGAGCAGAGCATAGCAGAGCAGAGGAGAGAAGAGACAAGAGGAGAGGAGAGCAGAGGAGAGGAGAGCAGAGGAGAGAAGAGGAGAGCAGAGCAGAGGAGAGAAGAGGAGAGAAGAGCAGAGAAGAGCAGAGGAGAGCAGAGGAGAGAAGAGGAGAGAAGAGCAGAGGAGAGAAGAGCAGAGAAGAGCAGAGGAGAGAGGAGAGCAGAGGAGAGAGGAGAGAAGAGGAGAGGAGAGAAGAGAGAAGAGCAGAGGAGAGCAGAGGAGAGAAGAGGAGAGAAGAGCAGAGCAGAGGAGAGAAGAGGAGAGGAGAGAAGAGGAGAGAAGAGCAGAGGAGAGAAGAGGAGAGAAGAGGAGAGGAGAGCAGAGGAGAGAAGAGAAGAGCAGAGAAGAGCAGAGGAGAGAAGACAGAAGAGCAGAGGAGAGAAGAGGAGAGAAGAGGAGAGAGGAGCAGAGGAGAGAAGAGCAGAGGAGAGCAGAGGAGAGCAGAGGAGAGAAGAGGAGAGGAGAGGAGAGCAGAGGAGAGCAGAGAAGAGAGGAGAGAAGAGGAGAGAAGAGCAGAGGAGAGGAGAGAAGAGAAGAGGAGAGCAGAGGAGAGAGGAGAGGAGAGGAGAGCAGAGGAGAGGAGAGAAGAGCAGAGCAGAGCAGAGGAGAGAAGAGACAAGAGGAGAGGAGAGGAGAGAAGAGGAGAGGAGAGAAGAGAGGAGAGAAGAGCAGAGCAGAGTAGAGGAGAGAAGAGGAGAGAAGAGCAGAGGAGAGAAGAGGAGAGCAGAGCAGAGGAGAGAAGAGCAGAGAAGAGCAGAGAAGAGCAGAGAAGAGCAGAGGAGAGCAGAGGAGAGCAGAGGAGAGCAGAGGAGAGAAGAGCAGAGGAGAGAAGAGGAGAGAAGAGCAGAAGAGAGAGGAGAGCAGAGGAGAGAGGAGAGAAGAGGAGAGGAGAGAAGAGAGAAGAGCAGAGGAGAGCAGAGGAGAGCAGAGGAGAGAAGAGGAGAGAAGAGCAGAGCAGAGGAGAGAAGAGGAGAAGAGAGAAGAGGAGAGAAGAGCAGAGGAGAGAAGAGGAGAGAAGAGAAGAGGAGAGAAGAGCAGAGAAGAGCAGAGAAGAGCAGAGGAGAGCAGAGGAGAGCAGAGGAGAGCAGAGGAGAGCAGAGGAGAGCAGAGGAGAGCAGAGGAGAGAAGAGCAGAGGAGAGCAGAGGAGAGAGGAGAGAAGAGGAGAGGAGAGAAGAGAGAAGAGCAGAGGAGAGAAGAGGAGAGAGGAGGAGAGAAGAGGAGAGCAGAGGAGAGGAGAGAAGAGGAGAGAAGAGCAGAGAAGAGCAGGGAAGAGCAGAGGAGAGAAGAGAGGAGAGAAGAGCAGAGAAGAGCAGAGAAGAGCAGAGAAGAGCAGAGGAGAGAGGAGAGAAGAGGAGAGGAGAGAAGAGAGAAGAGCAGAGGACAGCAGAGGAGAGAAGAGGAGAGAAGAGAGAAGAGCAGAGGAGAGAAGAGGAGAGGAGAGGAGAGAAGAGCAGAGGAGAGAAGAGAGAAGAGTAGAGGAGAGAAGAGGAGAGGAGAGAAGAGAAGAGCAGAGGAGAGCAGAGGAGAGAAGAGAGAAGAGCAGAGGAGAGAAGAGCAGAGGAGAGTAGAGGAGAGAAGAGGAGAGGAGAGCAGAGGAGAGGAGAGAAGAGAGGAGAGGAGAGGAGACAAGAGGAGAGAAGAGCAGAGGAGAGAAGAGGAGAGAAGAGGAGAGCAGAGCAGAGGAGAGAAGAGGAGAGAAGAGCAGAGAAGAGCAGAGGAGAGCAGAGGAGAGCAGAGGAGAGAAGAGCAGAGGAGAGCAGAGGAGAGAGGAGAGAAGAGGAGAGGAGAGAAGAGAGAAGAGCAGAGGAGAGAAGAGAAGAGCAGGGAAGAGCAGAGGAGAGAAGAGAGGAGAGAAGAGCAGAGAAGAGCAGAGAAGAGCAGAGAAGAGCAGAGGAGAGAGGAGAGAAGAGGAGAGGAGAGAAGAGAGAAGAGCAGAGGACAGCAGAGGAGAGAAGAGGAGAGAAGAGAGAAGAGCAGAGGAGAGAAGAGGAGAGAAGAGAGGAGAGAAGAGCAGAGAAGAGCAGAGGAGAGAAGAGGAGAGAAGAGAAGAGCAGAGAAGGGCAGAGGAGAGAAGACAGAAGAGCAGAGGAGAGAAGAGGAGAGAAGAGCAGAGGAGAGAAGAGAAGAGGAGAGAAGAGCAGAGAAGAGCAGAGGAGAGAAGACAGAAGAGCAGAGGAGAGAAGAGGAGAGAAGAGGAGAGAGGAGCAGAGGAGAGAAGAGCAGAGGAGAGCAGAGGAGAGAAGAGGAGAGGAGAGCAGAGCAGAGAAGAGAGGAGAGAAGATGAGAGAAGAGCAGAGGAGAGGAGAGAAGAGAAGAGGAGAGCAGAGGAGAGAGGAGAGGAGAGGAGAGCAGAGCATAGCAGAGCAGAGGAGAGAAGAGACAAGAGGAGAGGAGAGCAGAGGAGAGGAGAGCAGAGGAGAGAAGAGGAGAGCAGAGCAGAGGAGAGAAGAGGAGAGAAGAGCAGAGAAGAGCAGAGGAGAGCAGAGGAGAGAAGAGGAGAGAAGAGCAGAGGAGAGAGGAGAGCAGAGGAGAGAGGAGAGAAGAGGAGAGGAGAGAAGAGAGAAGAGCAGAGGAGAGCAGAGGAGAGAAGAGGAGAGAAGAGCAGAGCAGAGGAGAGAAGAGGAGAGGAGAGAAGAGGAGAGAAGAGCAGAGGAGAGAAGAGGAGAGAAGAGGAGAGGAGAGCAGAGGAGAGAAGAGAAGAGCAGAGAAGAGCAGAGGAGAGAAGACAGAAGAGCAGAGGAGAGAAGAGGAGAGAAGAGGAGAGAGGAGCAGAGGAGAGAAGAGCAGAGGAGAGCAGAGGAGAGCAGAGGAGAGAAGAGGAGAGGAGAGGAGAGCAGAGGAGAGCAGAGAAGAGAGGAGAGAAGAGGAGAGAAGAGCAGAGGAGAGGAGAGAAGAGAAGAGGAGAGCAGAGGAGAGAGGAGAGGAGAGGAGAGCAGAGGAGAGGAGAGAAGAGCAGAGCAGAGCAGAGCAGAGGAGAGAAGAGACAAGAGGAGAGGAGAGGAGAGAAGAGGAGAGGAGAGAAGAGAGGAGAGAAGAGCAGAGCAGAGTAGAGGAGAGAAGAGGAGAGAAGAGCAGAGGAGAGAAGAGGAGAGCAGAGCAGAGGAGAGAAGAGCAGAGAAGAGCAGAGAAGAGCAGAGGAGAGCAGAGGAGAGCAGAGGAGAGCAGAGGAGAGAAGAGCAGAGGAGAGAAGAGGAGAGAAGAGCAGAAGAGAGAGGAGAGCAGAGGAGAGAGGAGAGAAGAGGAGAGGAGAGAAGAGAGAAGAGCAGAGGAGAGCAGAGGAGAGCAGAGGAGAGAAGAGGAGAGAAGAGCAGAGCAGAGGAGAGAAGAGGAGAAGAGAGAAGAGGAGAGAAGAGCAGAGGAGAGAAGAGGAGAGAAGAGGAGAGAAGAGAAGAGGAGAGAAGAGCAGAGAAGAGCAGAGAAGAGCAGAGGAGAGCAGAGGAGAGCAGAGGAGAGCAGAGGAGAGCAGAGGAGAGCAGAGGAGAGCAGAGGAGAGAAGAGCAGAGGAGAGCAGAGGAGAGAGGAGAGAAGAGGAGAGGAGAGAAGAGAGAAGAGCAGAGGAGAGAAGAGGAGAGAGGAGGAGAGAAGAGGAGAGCAGAGGAGAGGAGAGAAGAGGAGAGAAGAGCAGAGAAGAGCAGGGAAGAGCAGAGGAGAGAAGAGAGAAGAGCAGAGAAGAGCAGAGAAGAGCAGAGAAGAGCAGAGGAGAGAGGAGAGAAGAGGAGAGGAGAGAAGAGAGAAGAGCAGAGGACAGCAGAGGAGAGAAGAGGAGAGAAGAGAGAAGAGCAGAGGAGAGAAGAGGAGAGGAGAGGAGAGAAGAGCAGAGGAGAGAAGAGAGAAGAGTAGAGGAGAGAAGAGGAGAGGAGAGAAGAGAAGAGCAGAGGAGAGCAGAGGAGAGAAGAGAGAAGAGCAGAGGAGAGAAGAGCAGAGGAGAGTAGAGGAGAGAAGAGGAGAGGAGAGCAGAGGAGAGGAGAGAAGAGAGGAGAGGAGAGGAGACAAGAGGAGAGAAGAGCAGAGGAGAGAAGAGGAGAGAAGAGGAGAGCAGAGCAGAGGAGAGAAGAGGAGAGAAGAGCAGAGAAGAGCAGAGGAGAGCAGAGGAGAGCAGAGGAGAGAAGAGCAGAGGAGAGCAGAGGAGAGAGGAGAGAAGAGGAGAGGAGAGAAGAGAGAAGAGCAGAGGAGAGAAGAGAAGAGCAGGGAAGAGCAGAGGAGAGAAGAGAGGAGAGAAGAGCAGAGAAGAGCAGAGAAGAGCAGAGAAGAGCAGAGGAGAGAGGAGAGAAGAGGAGAGGAGAGAAGAGAGAAGAGCAGAGGACAGCAGAGGAGAGAAGAGGAGAGAAGAGAGAAGAGCAGAGGAGAGAAGAGGAGAGGAGAGGAGAGAAGAGCAGAGGAGAGAAGAGAGAAGAGTAGAGGAGAGAAGAGGAGAGGAGAGAAGAGAAGAGCAGAGGAGAGCAGAGGAGAGAAGAGAGAAGAGCAGAGGAGAGAAGAGCAGAGGAGAGTAGAGGAGAGAAGAGGAGAGGAGAGCAGAGGAGAGGAGAGGAGAGAAGAGAGGAGAGGAGAGGAGACAAGAGGAGAGAAGAGCAGAGGAGAGAAGAGGAGAGAAGAGGAGAGCAGAGCAGAGGAGAGAAGAGGAGAGAAGAGCAGAGAAGAGCAGAGGAGAGCAGAGGAGAGCAGAGGAGAGAAGAGCAGAGGAGAGCAGAGGAGAGAGGAGAGAAGAGGAGAGGAGAGAAGAGAGAAGAGCAGAGGAGAGAAGAGGAGAGAAGAGCAGAGAAGAGCAGGGAAGAGCAGAGGAGAGAAGAGAGGAGAGAAGAGCAGAGAAGAGGAGAGAAGAGCAGAGAAGAGCAGAGAAGAGCAGAGGAGAGAGGAGAGAAGAGGAGAGGAGAGAAGAGAGAAGAGCAGAGGAGAGCAGAGGAGAGCAGAGGAGAGAAGAGGAGAGAAGAGAGAAGAGCAGAGGAGAGAAGAGGAGAGAAGAGGAGAGAAGAGCAGAGGAGAGAAGAGAGAAGAGTAGAGGAGAGGAGAGAAGAGGAGAGAAGAGGAGAGGAGAGAAGAGAAGAGAAGAGCAGAGGAGAGAAGAGAGAAGAGCAGAGGAGAGAAGAGGAGAGAAGAGCAGAGGAGAGAAGAGGAGAGGAGAGCAGAGGAGAGGAGAGAAGAGAGGAGAGCAGAGGAGACAAGAGGAGAGAAGAGCAGAGGAGAGAAGAGGAGAGGAGAGGAGAGAAGAGCAGAGGAGAGAAGAGGAGAGAAGAGCAGAGAAGAGCAGAGAAGAGCAGAGGAGAGAGAGTTCTGTGGGTCAGGCCCAGTGGGGCAGCTTAGGGCTTTGCCAACCCAGAGAAAAGGGGAGCAAGGGGGTCTCTGCGCAGGGGGCGCTGACTCCCTTCTGGCCAAGAGGGCCCCCACCAACCCTTCGGGGCAGCCACATCCTCCCCTCCCCCCAGGTGAAATCGAGACCCCCACCACCAACCCTCCCACTTCTTCCTCCCCCCTCTTTGCCCCCCTAGAGGCACCTGGGCGAAGAAGGGGTGGCCGAGCATGTCCTCCAGGCTGGGCCGGCCAGAGGGGTCAGGGGAGAGCAGCCCCCCGATCAGGCTGCGGGCGGCTGGAGAGAGGTGGGCCGGGAGGAGGTAGCACCCCTCTCGGATCCTCTGGAACAGCTCCTGCTTGGGGGTGGCCTCGAAGGGTGGGAAGCCGGCGAGGGTGGTGTACCTGGGGAGGGAAAGGACAGGTGAATGCGCCCACGGCCAGCCCCCCACCCCATACCCTCCACGCACTCCCCGGCCCCCCCCTCCTGGGCTGCGGGAGCACTCACATGATGCAGCCCAGGGCC
This sequence comes from Erythrolamprus reginae, assembly GCF_031021105.1. NCBI lineage: Eukaryota > Metazoa > Chordata > Lepidosauria > Squamata > Dipsadidae > Erythrolamprus > Erythrolamprus reginae. The sequence continues at coordinate 11,210 of NC_091950.1, read as the reverse complement.
CAGACGTCCGACCTGGAGGAGTGACCCTTCTTCGCGATGACTTCGGGGGCCAGGTAGTTGGGGGTCCCACAGACCCCCCTGGAGGGGAAGAAGCTGGACTCAGAAATGCACAGGAAGCTACTCGGGGGGAGGCAGAACCCACTGAGCATGTGGGGGGTGCTGTGGGGGGCAGGTTCAATCTGTGGGGGGGGGCACCGTAGGGACTGCAGGGCAGTTGGGCCTTTCCTGGCCTGTTCAGGGGCCCCCCAGGCAGACCTGGGATCTGGCAGGTGGATCCGGGGGGTGGGGCCGGGGAGGGGCTGAGGCTGCCCTGCCCACTCAGGCTGGCCCAAGGAAGGCTCTGAGCCCAAGGCCTCCCCCCCTTGCCCCAGGGGTCCCGGCCCCTCCCCTGCCCTCCAGCGCTCACCCTCTCCTCCTCCCGGACGGCTGCGCCTCCTCCCGCATGGCCAGGCCCAGGTCGCCAATCTTCACCTGCATGCGCTGGGTGATGAACACGTTGCCTGGGGAGGGGGGGGGGAGGCAGGGAGCGGTCTGAGGGGTCTGAGGTCCCACCTTCATAGAATCATAGAGTGGGACCTCCAGAGTCATCGGGTCCACCCCCCTGCTCAATGCAGGATTCATCAAACCATCCCTGAAAGATGACTGACCAGCCTCTGTTTGAAGACCTCCAGTGAAGGCCAGCCCACCACCACCTCCTGTGGCAAAGTGGCCCCCCGGTGTAACACCCTTATTGTTAGAAAGATTTTTCTGATATCTCATCTAAATCTGCTCCCTGGCAGCTTCATCCCCTTGTTTCTGGTCCTTCCATGTGCTAAGGAGAACAAGGCAGGTCCCTCTGCTCTGTGACGGCCCGTAAGATATTGATAGACAGCTATCTATCGAGTCTGCGGAGGGGGCGGCACACAAACCTAATAAAACTATAAAACTATAAGTCTCCTCTCTGGAGCTTCCCTAGAGCTTCTCTGGCCCCCAGCAACCCCAGGAGGGGGGCGGGCTCCCAGCTCCCTCTTCCACAAGGGGGGGCTCCCGGAAAGGGTCCCCTCCCCCGCAAAGGCACTCATCCCCTTGCAGGCTGGTCTTTGTGGAGAGGGGAGGAGGGGCCTGGGCCGAGTGGCCCCTCCAGCCTCTTGCCCTGGCAGGCAGGAAGTCAAACTGGCTGCAAGGCCTCAAGCCAGCTGGGAGGGATTATCTGTCTATCTCTATCTATCTATCTCTATCTATCTATCTATCCATCCATCCATCCATCCATCCATCAATCCATCCATCATCATTTGTCTGTCTATCATCTATCACCTATATATCTATCCAGCTATCATCTATCTATCTTTCCATCCATTCATCCATCCATCTATCTATCATTGTCTGTCTGTCTGTCTGTCATCTATCACCTATATATCTATCCAGCTATCATCTATCTATCCATCCATCCATCCATCCAACTATCTGTCTATCCATCTATTCATTGATCTATATCTATCTATCCACCCATCCATCAATCCATCCATCATCATCTGTCTGTCTATCATCTATCACCTATCTATCTATCTATCTATCTATCTATCTATCTATCTATCTATCTATCTATCTATCTATCTATCCAGCTATCATCTATCTATCTATCTATCTATCTATCTATCTATCTATCTATCTATCTATCTATCTACCTACCTACCTACCTATCATCCATCCATCCATCCATCATTGTCTGTCTGTCTGTCATCTATCACCATCCATCCCTCCAGGAAGAGCCCAGGGCGGATTGGGGGCCACAGCCCTGGGTCTCCCCTGTCCCCTCCCCCCCCAAGTCTTTGCCACCTACTCAGTTTGAGGTCGCGGTGGATGACCCCTTGCTGGTGGAGGTACTGCAGGCCACTTGTGATTTGCTTCAGATAAAACCGCACCTCTGCCTCGGTCAGCCTCCTCCGGACCTTCAGAATGTCGGCCAGTGACTGGAAGGCAGAGGTGAGCTGAAGGGCAGGGGGCCTCCTTTCTATGGGGAAGCTCTGGAGACCCCTGGCCGCTTCGAGGTCCCTTGGGCAGCCGTTTCCCTGAGTCTGGGCCATGTTCTGCTGCCCAGGCCCTTCCTCACCCTGACCTCTCGGGCTCCGTGGGAGGAACAGCGCCAGCACAGCCTCCTCCTCCTCACTCTGGCAGGGAGGGAGGGAGAGAGAGAGGAACCCCCCCCCCCCCGTCTAACCTTCCTACTGCAGTATTCCAGCACCAGGTAGATGTTCTCCTGGTCAGCAAAATGTCGGTGGAACCCCACAACGTTCCTGTGGTGGAGCTGGCTGTGCAGCTCGATTTCACGTTGAACCTGCAAAGTGTTAAGCCACACACACACACACACACACACACACACACACACACACAGGTGTGCGGGAGAGCAGAAGCGCTGGAATCAGCTGAAACCCTCGCACACCTGGGGCGGAGACACAGCTTGGCCCAAAAGGAAGCTGCCTCCGGGCGACCCCCCTGCCCCACCCCTTCAGCCCGAGAGGAAAGCATTGGGGCCTCCCACCCCTGATCTGCAACCCCCTCCAACACCCCCCCATTGCCCATGGTCAGTGGACAGAGGAGCCCAGCCCAGCCATGGGACAGAAAGACAGAAACTCTTGGCAGACCTGAAGGAAGCTGAGGGGGGGGGGGGGGACAAGCCTTGCCTGCAGGGGAAGCTCAGCTGGGCACCCAGTGCCTAACCTCTCGGTCCCTTCAGGTCCTGGCTGGACATCCCAATTCATCTCCTCCGCTGCCCCCCCCCGCCCCCTTCCAGGGACAGAGGAGCCCAGGGGGAGATTCCTTCAGCCCTTCCTTGGTTTTGTTAGATTTTCATGCCACCTCCCCCCCTTCCCTATGGATGGACTCTGAAGAGGCAGGTTTTGTGGGAGCAGATCTGGCAGAAGACACCCCCCCGACCCCTCACTCACCTTTCCCTGGTTTCCCAGCCTGGCCACTCGCTGTTGAGAGATCACCTTCACAGCATAGACTCTGTGGCTGCAGGTGTCCGTAAATTTGTAGCATTGTCCGAATGCTCCCTGGGGGGCAGAGAGAGGGGTGGGGTTGGGGGGTTCAGTCAGAAGCAGCCTCTGGCCCCTCCTTCCCAGAGTGCTGACTTGGGTTGTTCTGGACACCCCCGCGCACCCCCCCCCCAGCTCTGTCCCCATCCTGGGGTTGAAAGTGTCTGTCTTGGCCGCGTTGGTTCGTCCAGTCCTTGGGGAAGCGGGGACGGAATAGGCATGGATGGGCCAGTTGCCCTCAGGGCCAGCCACGCCCGAAGGACGGAGCCCCTCGGCCACCACGGGGGCCCCGGAGAAGACGGGAGTCGCCTTACCGCCCGGCCGGGGTTTCAGCCTTCGGGCTCTGCAGACGAGAGCCGACATTTGGGCAGGTTTTCAGGGGGCTGCGAGAGGCGAGCAAACGCGCCCCCCCTGCCCGCCGGCTGCAGCGGCGACAGCCAGCGGGACTCGGCGCTGGGGGCTCCCGGGGCGTTCAGGGAAGGCGGGCCGAGCGGCTCCAGTCTGTCCCGGGCCGTCTGGTCGCCCGCGGCTCCCGCCTGTGACCTTGGCTCGCTCGACGCCTGAGACCTGCGCCTGCCGCTTACCCGCCGTCGTCGCGGGGCGAAACTTTGAAAGGCTCTGGAGCGCTTCGGGGCGCCCAGTCTCCGGCGCGGCCCCAGCAAGAGCTGCAGCCACCAAGGGAGGTCGGGTTACCTGTCCCAAAAGCTGCCCCCGCTTGTAAAGCGTCCCGGTGCCGGGATCCTCCACGAAGTATTTCAAGGTGTCCCCCTCCTCGGCTCTCCTGCGGGCCGTGGCAGTCAGACCCATGCCGGCCTCGGCCCCGCAGCCCCCGGCCCGCCGTCCAGCTGCTCCCCGAGCGTCTGGCCAGCCCCGCACACGTGCCGGATTTCTCCTCGGGATCCTGGGGAGGGCGGGGGAGGCGGGCCGAAGGGAGGCGCCTCCGCCTCCCGGGCCGCCTGCCAGCTGGGAAGACCCGCCCGGCGAGTCCGGAGGACCCCCGGGGTGGGGAGCGGCCCTCCTCGGTCCCCCGCCCTCCTCCTGACTGTCGGAACGAGGGTGGGCAGGCTGGGTCTGGAGGGGGCTTTTTTCTCCGACGTCGTTGCTGCCGTCCCGAGAAGCCCCCGCTCTTGCTCGGCCGAGCTCTGATCAGAAGCTCCTTTGGGCTCCGGCACCGGTCTCTCTCCGCCTCAGACATTGGCTCTTTCGGGGAGGGGCGCCGTCCCAGGGCAGGGAGCCAAGCCGCCTCTCTGTGGGTTGAGGCAGGCAGGGTTCCCTCGGGTCCCATTTGTTGGGGGTGGGTCAAGGGAAAGGGGGGTCTTGCCTTCTTCTTCTGCTCAAGACCGCCATGGACAATGGGGGGGGGGCATTGTGGGACACAGAGGGCTGGACTCGAGGGGCTTGGGCCCCATTCACAGCAGGGCTCCTCTTAGGTTCTTAGGTTCTTATGAAGCGGTCTCGGAGGGGTCCCGGAGGCCTTCAGGAGACACAATACCATTCGGGCCAGATGGCTGTCCAGTCTCTTCTTCAAAATCTTGAGATGCAGCACCTACAACTTCTGGAGAAAAGCCGTCCCAGTGAATGTCTTAAGTTTCAGGCTGCTTCCCTTCCGTTGCTTCTTGTCCCGCCTTCAGGGGCTTTGCAGAGTAGGTGGGTGGCCTCCTCTTCTTTGCGGCAGCCCCTCGAACCTCAGAAGGCGGCTATCAAGTCCCCCACAATCCCTTTCCCTCCCTTGCAACCGATTTAGGCTTCAGCCCCCTAACCTGTGATGGGCTGCCAACATTTTTACTGACAGACTGTGGGCATGGCTTATTTTGTGGGTGTGGCTTAATGGTGATGTGACCAGGTGGGAGTGGCTTGATGATCATGTGACTTATTGGCTTAAAGGTCATGTGACTGGGTAGGAGTGGCTTACCGACCAAGATAGGTTTTCACATAGGTGCTTGGACTCTTTCCCAGTTGATTAAGTCCCATTCTTTGAATAGCCACAAAAAGGACCAATGATAGACAGCATGATTTGTTGAGGAGCAGTCACATTTTAAGGTTTTGTACCGAACCCACAAGGTTCAGTATGATAACAGATTAGGCAAGTAGCTCGATTTTCTTGAATTGCTATAAAAGTTCAGTTCTAGATAGTTTATGGATAGAAACATTCTATTTAATTACAGTAATACCTTGTCTTACAAACTTAATTGGTTCCGGAAGTAGGTTCGTAAGGCAAAAAGTTTGTCAGACGAAACATTGTTTCCCATAGGAAACAATGTAAAAGCAATTCATTTATTTATTTATTGGATTTGTATGCCGCCCCTCTCCGTGAACTCGAAACGTGGCCTGCAGGAAGGACGTCTTCGTGATGTCAAAGCTCCGCCCATGGAATTCCCTATTGGGATTCCCCACCTCCTTTCCAGCCTCCAGATCGGCCGAAAACGCCGCTGCCAATCGCAAAAACGGCGCTCCGCTGGGCACCGCCGCCCAGCTGTAACCTTCTGAAACAGCCAGGCGCTTCTCGGCGGCCTCCGGAACCTGAACCCGAACCCAAACTTCTGGGTTCGGCGTTCAGGAGAACGCCGAGAAGCCCCCCAGCTGTTTCAGAAGGTGACAGCTGGGCAGCGGCGCTTCTCAGCGGCCTCTCAAACCCAAACCCAAAAAGTTTGGATTCAGGAGAATGCCGAGAAGCCCCCCAGCTGTTTTAAAAGGTGACAGACGGGCAGCGGCGCCCAGCAGAGCGCCATTTTGCGATCTGCGGTGGGTTCATAAGCCAAAAAAAGTTTTTAAGAAGAGGCAAAAAAATTCCGAACCCCGGGTTCGTATCACATATCACGTGCGGAAGTCTCTGTGATGAGTGCAGAGAGATATAAACGATGCCTTCTGGAAGCAAGGGTGCTTGTCTGCCCTCCAGGTTCACCGCAAAGCCCAATCCTGAAGGAGCCCTTGCCCTGTCTCGGCCTAGGAGACAGGCACACCAGGTTCTGCCAGGTGGGGCTTCAAGCCACAAGGCCCGTGCCGCGTCTCAAAGGCTTTTGCCCAGGAGCTCCACCCCAAAGCAGCCACCGGCCTAGTCTGGCTGAGGAGGAGGAGGATCGAACCTGAAGCTCTGTTTGCCTTTTATCCACCTCAAGGTTTGCAGGGTCGGATGCTGCACCTTTGCTTAGTCAATCAGAGAGTTATGTTGCATTATGCTATGAATTCTTTACTTTAGCCACTTAGTTAAGCCACGCTGCTCACATGCTATTCCTCGTTTACCTCAGTTGATTCGTTAGTCGTGGAATTGCACAGTTCCAGGTGGGGAGTGTGCTGTCCCCATAGATGGAGAGAGACGTGGGTGTGAGACGGGAACACACGTACGTTTGAAGACTTTTAGAATTTTATGATATCTGGCAGAAAGTATATATCTGGTGGGAAACAAGGAATAAGAGATAAGCGTGTTGCTATATTATTTTGCATATTTGAATTTAGTATTAGAATTGTATTAGATGGCAATTATTAGTACAAATATAAATCTTTTTCATCTCTTTTCTTTCTCTTTGTCTTTTCATAAATTTTTTTTTCATATATATCTTTATAAATTTTGATATAGATTTAGATTTATATATTAAGATTGATACTTTTATCTTATATAACAATATGTATTTTACAGATAAACTTTTTAATATTCATATGAAGACTTCTATCTTGAGTGGAGCGACTGTAGCTCCATTAAGTGTTATATGTTTTGTTTGTTGTGTTTGTTACTTTGAAAAAACTAATAAAATATATTTTTTTAAAAATGAAGACTGCTCAGAGAGGTAGGCCATGACTCCCATTCTTGCTTCTGATCTAATGGAAGTGGCTGGTCACAATCCCTTGGTGCGTCTGTAGAAGGACCCTCCCCCCCCCTTGGACAGTTACAGCAGCTGCAAATCCTAGAGCAGACCTGGGCAAGGGGTGGCCTGTGGGCCGCATCCGGCCCACCCGCTGTCTGTGACCGGTCCACGGAGCAGACTACAGTGATCCCTCGAGTATCGCGAGGGTTCCGTTCCAAGACCCCTCGCGATAATCGATTTTTCGCGATGTAGGGTTGCGGAAGTAAAAACACCATCTGCGCATGCGCGCCCTTTTTTTCATGGCCGCACATGCGCAGATGGTGGAGTTTGCGTGGGCGGCGGGCGGCACCCAGGGAAGGTTCCTTCGGCTGCCCAGCAGCTGATCTGCTCCACAGCGCGGCAGCAGCGAGGAGCCGAAGATGGGGTTTCCCCGTTGCCCACGCAAAGGGGAAACCCCATCTTCGGCTCCTCGCTGCTGCCGCGCTGCAGAGCAGATCAGCTGCTGGGCGGCCGAAGGAACCTTCCCTGGGTCTTCCCGCCGCCCAGGCAAAGGGGAAACCCCAAGATCGCTTGCCGCTTGCCGCTTGCCCGTCACCCGCCCGCCCGGCCGCTCACTTGCCGCTTGCCCGTTCACCCGCCCGCCTGGCTGCTCGCTTGCCGCTTGCCCGTTCACCCGCCCGCCTGGCTGCTCGCTTGCCGCTTGCCCGTCACCCGCCCGCCTGGCTGCTCGCTTGCCGCTTGCCCGTCACCCGCCCGCCTGGCTGCTCGCTTGCCGCTCGAGAGCAAAAGGGGGAGAGATAGAGAAAGAGAGAGAAGGAAAGAAAGAGATGAGAGAGGGAGGAAGAGAGTGTGAGAGAGGAAGAAGCAAGATAGAGAAAGAGAGAGAAAGAAAGATGAGAAAGGAAGGAAGAGAGTGACGTCATCGGGTGGAAAAATCGCGATATAGCGTTTCGCGAAGATGGAGATCGCGAAAATCGAGGGATCACTGTACAGTGATCCCTCGAGTTTTGCGATCTCATTCTTCGCGAAACGCTATATCGTGATTTTTCCACCCGATGACGTCATACGTCATCACCAAGAGTCACTTCTCTGTCTCTTTCTCTTTCTTTCCTGTCATTCTCTGCTTCAATCATTTTCTCATTCGCTGCAGCCGAAGATCCGGGAGGAGAAACTCGAAGCGCCGCGGACAGCGAGCGCCAGGAAGGGAGAAGAAGAGTCAATGAACGGCGCCAGCCGCCGCCTCGCCCAACGCAAAGCGCGAGAGCCCAGACCCGGAGGCAACCCGCTCGCTGTCCGCGGCGCTTCGAGTTTCTCCTCCCGGAGGCGCGCTCGGCGCTCGCTGCAGCCAAAGATCCGGGTTTCCCCTTTCCGTGGGCAGCGGACGAAGGAACCTTCCCTGGGTCTTCCCCCGCTGCAGCGAGCGCCGAGCGTGCCTCCGGGAGGAGAAACTCGAAGGGCCGCGGACAGTGAGCGGGTTGCCTCCGGGTCTGGGCTCTCGTGCTTTGTGTTGGGCGAGGAGGCGGCTGGCGCCGTTCACTGACTCTTCTTCTCCCTTCCTGGCGACCTCGGCGGCGGAAGATGGAAGAGCGGGGAAGAAGAGGAGGAGGAGGGAGAAGGAGACACGGCAGCCGGAGCAGCACGGACTCCTCTCTCGGTTGGAGTGTGGAAAAGGGGAGCGAGGGGCCGGGCGGGTTGAGGGAATCAAAGAGGGGTGGCGGTGCTGCTCTGAGGCGCTCGGAAAGAGTTTTCGGAAGGCTCTCGTGTTACGGCGAAAGGGCGTGTGGAGAGCCTGATGTTGGCGGAATTGGGGACCAGCGAGGAGCCGAAGATCCGGATTTCCCCTTTCCGTGGGCAGCGGGGAAACCCGGATGTTCGGCTCCTCGCTGGTGCTACGCTGCCGAGCAGATCAGCTGCTAGGCGGACAAAGGAACCTTCCCTGGGTCTTCCCCCGCCGCCCACGCAAACTCCACCATCTGCGCATGCGCGGCCATGGAAAAAAGGGCACGCATGCGCAGATGGTGTTTTTACTTCCGGAACCCTACATTGCGAAAAATCGATTATCGCGAGGGGTCTGGGAACGGAACCGTCGCGATAATAGAGGGATCACTGTATTCCACTTTCTCCATCCCTCACCATAGTTTAGTGAGCCGGTTAAAAGAGAAAAGGATTTTTTCTCTGCCGCGGCTGTTTCTGCGGTGCCGCTTGGAGGCGTTTTCCTCACGGCGCGTCGTGGGGAGAAAGCGCGAGGCGAACCCCACTTCTCTCCAACGTAGACGAAGTGCGTAGTAGGGGGATCACTGCCCCACTCGTGATTGGCAGAAGAGCCGTCCAGGAAACGGCTCGGGTTTCAACTTGGGCGGGGGAGTGACCAAGCCGAAGGAAGGAAAGAGGGGGAGAAAAGGGGGTTTGTTGTAGAGTTGATAAAGCTCTTCAGAGTTTGGTGGCGAGAGGATTCTGAATGGATCCGGAATTATCGACATTTGAAACATCTCTATTACGTCCTGCTTTTTGGAGAAAGAGACAGAGAGAGAGACAGAGAAAGGGAAAATAGTTTTGGGAATGACCGAAGTCTTTCTCCATCTGAATCCTGGAGTGAAGCGCTGAGAACAGCACAAAAAAAGTTCTGGGGTTTTTTTTGGTTTTTTTTTGATACTCTGATTTTTGTGCCTCTCTCATTACTGTTTTAAATTTAGTTTCCCCCCCCCCCTTTTTAAAAACCACCGTCTGCCCCAAGGAGGGTTTTTTTTGGAGTGGAAGGAAGACAGGGAAAGCTTTTGAGGCGCGGGGATGGAGATGATCAAAGCCCCATCGCCCGGGTTCGCTGGGACTTTGGACCGATGTCTTTGAGCGGCCCGACCATGGAATACACCAGAAGAGCCCTTCACTCCTCCACTCGAAACAGAACCCCCTACGAAACTAGACTTACAGTCCTGGGCCTAGAAAGCTTAGAACTACGACGCCTTAAACATGATCTAAGCATTGCCCACAAGATTATATGCTGCAATGTCCTGCCTGTCAACAACTACTTCAGCTTCAACCACAACAACACAAGAGCACATAACAGATTCAAGCTCAATATTAACTGCTCCAAACTTGACTGTAAAAAATACGACTTTAGTAATAGAGTAGTTGAAGCGTGGAACTCATTACCGGACTCCGTAGTATCATCCCTTAACCCCCAACATTTTACCCTTAAGACTGTCCACAGTTGACCTCTCCAGATTCCAAAGAGGTCAGTAAGGGGTGTGCATAAGCGCACTAGAGTGCCTTCCGATCCCTGCCCTATAGTCTCTCCTATATTTATTTATTTATTTGTTTGTTTGTTTGTTTGTTTGTTTGTTTGATTTGTATGCCGCCCCTTTCCGTAGACTCGGGGCAGCTCACAACACAATAAAACAGTTCAGACAAATCTAATTATTTACAATTTAAAATTTAAAATAGTTATAAAACCCCATTTTTAAACAGACATACCTACAAACATACCATACATAAATTATATAGGCCCGGGGCAGATACAGTGGTACCTCAAGATACGAACCCCTCGTCTTACGAACAACTCGTGATACGAACCCGGGGTTCAGAAAAATTTTGCCTCTTCTTACGAACTTTTTTCGAGTTACGAACCGGCGTTCGGAGACTGCTGGGAAGTCGCGCGGCTGTTTTAAAAGGTGGCAGTCAGGCGGCGGGGTTTCCCAGAAGCCTCCCGAACACCGGTTCGTAACTCGAACAAAGTTCGTAAGAAGAGGCAAAATTTTGCTGAACCCCGGGTTCGGTTTGGGAGGTTGCTGGGAAGCCCCCCAGGCTGGCTGCGACCTTTTAAAACACCCGCGCCGCTTCCCAGCTGTCTCCCGAAGCCGAACGCGGAAGTTCGGCTTTAGCATTCGGCTTCAGGAGACAGCTGCGAAGCGGCGCGGGTGTTTTGAAAGGTCGCAGCCGGCCTGGGGGGCTTGCCAGCACCCCCCCGAACCCGGGTTTGGGGTTCGGGGGGGTGCTGGGAAGCCCCCCAGGCCAGCTGTCACCTTTTAAAACAGCCGCGCGGCTTCCCAGCAGTCGCCGAAAGCCGTTTTTTGCGGGGGGGGTTTTGGTTGCACGGATTAATTGACTTTACATTGTTTCCTATGGGAAACAATATTTCGTCTTACGAACCTTTCGTCTTACGAACCTCCTCCTTGCACCAATTAAGTTCGTATCATGAGGTATTACTGTATCTCGATTCCCCCATGCCTGACGACAAAGGTGGGTTTTGAGGAGTTTACGAAAGGCAAGGAGGGTAGGGGCAGTTCTAATCTCTGGGGAGAGCTGGTTCCAGAGTCGGGGCTGCCACAGAGAAGGCTCTTCCCCTGGGGCCCGCCAACCGACATTGTTTAGTTGACGGGACCCGGAGAAGGCCAACTCT